>NC_080418.1:87451124-87759458 GCF_029873635.1 Malania oleifera | reverse complement strand
TTGGATATTTTAAAATTTCTTCCCTAGGTTAAATCAGACAACATCTGTATTACTCAACCTAGGGTTTGTCTAGTCAATTATTATTTCAACAGATATATGAAAGAAAAAACAATTTAAACAAGTATCACAGATCCAATATTTCTCAATCAATCACAATGTAATATTCACGAACTCAAGTAGTGATATCAACAAATAAATATAAGTATGCAAATACGGGAACGTAAAGAGAATAGGGATAAAGTGACACAAGATTTTTATCGAGGTTTGGAAAACGGTGCCTATGTCCCCACCTCAACCTCACTAGCAAGAGGATTCCCTAAATGCTCACTTAACAAGTGGAGCGACACCAATTACACCCTCCCCTTATGGTGCAAGGAATATCCTAACTCAAATTACAAGGCTGAGCCCAACCAACAACTACACCTTACAGGATGGTGCTCCTAGTTCTCTTAATCGGGTTTGAACCAATCCAGTGCACGTTACAGGCCAGTGCAATCCTCTTCCGACCGCATGCTGGGAATACAACAATAATAATTTTTTTTAAAAAGAGAATGCTTCTACAATAAGTAGATGATGTACATCAATAAGCACAATACACTCTAGTATGATGGGAGATTAAACTCAACAGAGATTTTCTGGATTATATGACAACTCTCAAAATGTATATGTATATATATATATCTGTGTGTGTGTGTGTGTGTGTGTGTGTGTGTTTGTGAGTGAGTATTATGTAAGCGATCTTTGAATCAAGATGCATAATATTCACTAACTGTATTTTCAAAGATCTTAAGAACCCAAATAATATCTCAAAAATAATTTTAATATACGAGGTATAAGAGATATAGAGCTTTTGCTTGCGAAAAATATTTTTCCAATAACCGCAATATAAACCTTTGAATCTTGCGATGAGGATGCAAAGATTCGCAAGCTATAGAGAGTTCCCAAAAATATTTATGAATGAAATAACAAGAGAAGAACTCAAGCTTACTGTCCAAAATAATTTTCAAAAATGAACAAACAAATGAGACTATAAGTTTTTAAAATAAATGTATAATACTCACAAAAATGAGTACTCAACCTCTCTTCAAAATACAATTGATATGCAGATAATGAAGAAGGTGAGTGTAATGCTCTTTTTGTGAAAATATTTTGCAAACAGATAAGAGAAAGAGAGTGAAATGAATGTTTGAATGTGAGAATATACCAAGAATAGGACAAAATATTTTTAGAGAAATTTTCTTTCCAATCAAGGTGCTAATCAAGAGTTATGATGGGATATTTATAAAAATCCCAAAAAATATGACCGTTAGGGATACGGTGGGAATTTCTAATTTGTTTAATTAAAAATTAACCCCTTTTTAACGCTAAAGAATTACCAAACCCGAGAGGTTCGGTCGACTAGCGCCAGTGCCATTCGGCTAACCTCACACATAAAATTTGAATTTTTCTATGGGTTCGGTCGGCTGGTTAAGGTATCGGTCGGCTGAGCCAAAAGTGATTTTCGAGCCTTCGTAGGTTCGATCGGCCGGGACGGTCTTAGGTTATTTAGATCGGTCGGTCGAGCATGGTTAGTTGGCTGGAGTCTTCAACTCATTTATAGGCCAGTCGGCCGAGGGTAGAGGATTGGCTGAGAGAATATGTATGATCAGTCGGCACAACTTTACACTTCATTTTTAGGTCAGTCGGCTGACCTTGAACAAAGTTACCATTTTGCCTTTAAGGCATCACTGGTCGACTGAGCTGAGTTAGGCATGAATGGTTCAATTGACCGAGGTCAGTGTAAACCTAAGTTTTTGCCCTAATTTTGACCCTAAAAATTGCAACCCTATATATATATGTATGGCATTTTAGTTAAAGGGTTTTTCATGAAAATTTTTGGGCCTTATGGTCAGTCTATGGTCTTGAGTTTGAGCTTGTCATTCCCATTATGCATGAATGCATTATTATAGACCCAAAAATAAATGCAATTACAAAAAAATAACATGTATTCTTTCTTTTTTGCTCTTCAGTTCTTCATCTAGTACGCCAAACTATATGATCTTTTAGTTTCTTTTGGCTTCCATTCCTTCTTTACCTGATGTGTTTATTGAAATATAAACATGTTCACATTCTAAATACACACATAAGATACAAGTGGTTTGTCATAATCAAAACGGGATCGGACTCAAAAAGTCAACAATTTCCTAATATATATAAAGCTTCTATAGAGAAAGATGAGTGCTCATTAATTATTGTAAAAATCACTGGCTTTTGTGAACTTATGTAATCTACTTCCCTCTTCTACTAAGTATTGATTGCTTATGGTGGTGTGGATAATTAATTTTATTACTTTGTAGTTATGTATGACTGGTGTTTACATAAATGTTTGTTTACTACGTCTGCTTAATTTTTTTATTGTAATGGTTGTGAGTTTATTCTTGTGGCAAGATTGATATGTACTTTCAACTGAGTAGTTAAGTTAGTGTGTTATAACTAGTATTGCACAACCCATCACAAAGTGCAAAGTGTTTAGCCCATAACAACTACATAGGTTGACCTTGGCCAACTATCTCTTGTACAACTTTTAGTCTTTATTGAGAGTTGAACCCATGATCTTAACTTTCACATTACTCATATGATCGAGGGTTTGCTATTGAAGGGAGGATTAGGTGTGATTTGAAGTGCCAGTATCTTCTACTTGATCTATAGAGGATTGTTCTTCAATAAGATTAGTACCCAACCCTCTTCTTCGTTCATTTCCACTTGTTTCATGAATTTTGATATGTCGATACATATTGATGATTTTTTAAAAATATTATGATCAATTCATCATGATATTTCCATTAATCTATGTCAAAATGCATATTAGAAGTAGTAGAACATATATTTGTCTTCATTACACAGAAAAAAAAAAAAAAAACATGTTTGAATATCAAAATTTAACATTTTTGTGGAAATGTGCTTGCAAGCGATCGACAAGCCAATACAAGTGGTCAACGCCCCCCCCCCCCTGTTTTGAAAAAGTAGTTGTTGGCTATTAGATGGTCGATTGACCCCTGCAAATGGTCAACCACCAAATCCTAAGAGTGCTATTTTCTACATTTTTTTCTTTATTTTATCATATATTTCAAGGCTTTTTAGGTCTTCACACTCAGAACAACACATTTGGTTGAGATTGAATGTCATTTCATTAGAGTTTTTCAAGCTTTCTCCACCAAAAAAAACGCCAACTTTTTCATCAAGAAAATGAATTTGTGTAATGTATTCGTAAAATCTTCCATGTTTTTACAAAGTTTTCAAAATATTTTGGAGTCATACGTATATGATTTGGTGCTTAGATATTCTCCCACCTTTTTCAACAACATCAAGGCGGGTTTGTGGTCCTCTTTCCAAAATTCCACACTTTTCAAAATAGGTTTTATAGTTTTCCTTAAAAAGAAACCAAAATATCTTTTGAGAAAATTTAAATTTTTGATGAACCATTCATGTTGTCATGCCTGTTGAATGGATTAAAAAGACTCTTTTCTAAAAGATAAAATAAGTTTTTAAAGTTAAGTCTTTTATGGTTTTCCTCCCAAAGAATCTAAATCATGCAAATTCTAGAATTGCCAATAAAACAACCCAAAAAATATTTTAACATTAAAATAAAAAATAATATTTGAGAATTACATATAACTTGATTCTTCTTTTGAGGATATGTAGGCACTCTACTTTGTAGATTTAGCCATGCCAAAGAACAGCAACAAACCAAGCCTTAAGTTCCACCTTTTCTTCCAATTTTCTTGATTACATATTGAAAAGGAAGGTGTACTCCCAAGGATGGGGGGTGAATTGGGATTTAAAATTTTTCTTTGTAAACTTTTAGTTAAGTATAACCCCTTTGAATTTTAAGTTAATCTCACAATTCAATTTAACTTGATATTGATATAATTATTATCAACCACCTTATCTATATTACCCAACAATTAATATGATGTTGTAAAGTCAATATATTTGAAAGTCACTCAAGATCTCAGATTTTAAAATAAAACTCAATCCAATCAACTAAGTAACCAATGATATTCCAATAGCTTGATCAAATTTAAGAAACAATTTAAGATGGTGTAGTAACCAATATCTGATTTTAGTTTAGCTTTTGAATATGTCAATCCAACAAACAATATAGTATGTTGATAAAGAATCAAATTCAGAAATTCAGTAGCCTTTCAAAATTTAGTCTTTGATATCTATCAATCAACACATTTCCTTTAATCAAGGTTTCCATTTTACGAGGTTCGACTATACCCTCCTACGTCCTCACCTTAGGCAACACACCTAAGGATTCCACTATACCACTCCTTTAGGAGCGGAGCAAACCTTTACAACACTCCTTCAATAGGATAGAGTCCTCCTTTCCAAGTGATACCCCACGCTCGGTACACTCCTTCAAGTAGGGTGGAGCGCCCTCTCCAAGTGATACCCAACACTCGGTCCAACAATAATTCAAAAACCTAAAATGTCTATAGAAACAAAAACAAATTCGGTGTACAAAGATACTTTGTACAAGAGCTTATCAGTACAACAATAAAGTACAACTATATACTTCAATTCAAAATAACAATTGAGAGAATTTGAAGCTTTTGAAGTATATCACCTTGAGCTTCTTTCTTGATGGAAAGAATTTAGTATATGCTCAGAGATTTGTGAGAATTACACAGCAAAACTCAATAGTGAACTTCAACAAGTATGTAAGCAAGAGATCTTTGAAAGGATTGTAAGCAAATAAAGCTTTGATTGTTGTATATTGCTTGGTGTGTTCAAAAACTTTGTTATAGGGGGTATTTATAGATGTAAAAAGGTTAATTTCGTGTTCCCCAAATGACTTGGAGTATTTCCCAAGTTTTCATAACGAATACTTTTAAAAAACTCAATCTTGGAAACTTCCCATTAACTTTAAAATTTCAATTTTTAAAGAGTTAGTTGACTGGGTTACGAAGGGTTAGTAGCCTGGATAGTTTAACACATAGAAAATTCAAAGGCAGTAAGGTGTCAATCAATTGGACTATGAAGACTCAGCCACCTAGGTCTTCTCAGGTTTTCTCAAATTCATTGTGTCTACATGTCAGCCGCTTGGGCCGTCACTGTCAAACGCTTGGATAGACAAAATTGCTCTTTTTTTTTTCCAAAATCTTTTTGCTCCTTTATATTTCCCAAAGTAATTTAAGACTTTTGAAAAATATTTTCCAGCCTTTCTCAAAAATGTGGTCTCTAAGTCAATGATTTTACTAATAAGCTTCAAATCCAACCATATCATCATTTGAATGAAATACTTACATAGAGATTCTCTTAAGACTTAACCATATTCTAAGCTTGGAGTCTTCATGCTTGTCGTTTGTTGAGTCCATCTTGCCTTTATGCTTCAATTCTCTAAGCTTTCATCAAGTCATCTTTGGAATTCATGCTTTCATGTCCTTTAAGATTTCATTTCCTTTTCATGTAGTCTTGCAATGAGCTTTATGATTACTTGAACTTGAGTCTAAAAACCTGATTCTTGAATTATCTTCACTTTCACCAAAACATGTTAAATTACTTTTGATTTGTTATCATCAAAATAAGATTAGTAAGTCATGTTAGGCCAACACATATAAATTCAGGACTATTAAATCCTTACTTACTATCTCATTCCAAGTTATTTTAGATCTACCCTTACCCCTTCTATTGCCCCTCGTAGTTACTAACTCGCTCTTCCTCACTAGCGCTCTATGTGACCTATATTGCAAGTATTTAAATCATATGAGTTGTCATTCCCTTATCTTATCTTCTATAGGAGTTATGCCTAACTTGCCACGAATATGTTCATTTCTTAATTTCTCTTTTAATGTTTACACCACTCATCCATTTAAGCATTCTCATCTCAACAAGTTTTACTTATTGGATATGATGTTTCTTATTCACCCAACATTCTGATCTATATAGCATAGCTAGTTTTACAGTTGTCCTATAAAATTTTTCTTCTAATTTTAAGGTTATTCTACCATCACGAAGCACACTTAATGCACATCTCCATTTTACCTAATCTGCTTTGACCCTATGCATTACATCCTCTTCAATTTCTCCCTCAACTTGCATAATAGATCCAAGGTATCAAACTCTGTTAATGCTATTGATTTATTCATCATTAAGTTTAACTTTGTCTTTAATATTTCTATTACTATTATTGAATTACATTTCATATATTCTATTATATTTCTACTTATCATAAAGCTTCTAGATTTTAAAGTTTCTCTCCATAATTCTAACTTAGACTTTATTCCACCATAATTTCATCAATCAAGACAATATCGTCTACAAACAACGTACACCATGGAATGTCATTCTGGATACTCCTAGTCAGTTTATCCTTCACTAAATTAAAAAATAAGGGCTCAAAGCAGAACCTTGATGTACACCTATTGTGATTGGAAATGCTCTAGTCTCTCCACATGTAGCCCTAATATTAATCATTACTCCATCTCATACTTTTAGTCTTTTCCTAATTTGTCCATTTTAAGTTTAAGCCAAAAACTTGGTTTTCATCAAATAGCTTACTATAGTAATTTCACTATCTTTCTTTTTTGTCTTCTTCCTTAACGAAAACAATATCATCTTCACTTTTTATACATTTTACATTACCTAAGCTCTTACTCTTTCTCTCTCCAACTCTAGAAATGTAATGACCTGCTTAATTAATTGATTTTTTTTTTTATACTCTGATACCACCTACGACATTAACCTAAGCAGCAAGAAGCGTAAATCATAATAAACATATCCATATAATACTAGAGTTATATACATATCACTGTTTTCCTAAAATATAAATACATTTCATCCCCAAAAATACCCTCAACAAGCTAGGGTAATACAAAAATGCTCCTAAAAATGATACTCACTCTCTGTCAGGGCACTACTGAAGCCCTTCTATTTGTGAGCTTGATCTGCTCGCCTACCAGGATCACCTAAAAAATATATCAACACTGGGATGAGTCAACGCTCAGTAAGAGAAAATATGCTATTACTAGTGTGTGGCAAATGAACTACTTTATATCATAAAATCTGTTTCATATAAACATGAATAACTGAGTACCAAAGTACAGTACAAGTAATAAAGCACACCACCCCTTTTCCCTATTGCTTAACATATCAGTATTATAGTTATAATTCAAAATACTTCTAGTGTATATAGTAGGATCCCTGTTTCTGTAAATCAATACGTAAGTAATAGTAACTGAAACTGTTCCCTGTGGCTATCTGTGTCATGACATGCCCCTCGTGACGAGGTTGTGCTGCTCGTAGGCTGGATTTACCCTGGCTGGTCAACCAGAAATAAATCACTGAACTCCGTTAGTCCACCTACCCACCTCAACCCATATTTGGATGGGAAGCCTAACCTCTTCGAGGGCCTAGGTGGTCGACCGTACCACGTATATCTGAATAGGTGGTTGCACTCATAAAGTAACATAGTATCTATAGCAACGGTACCGTGCTCTATAGCTGCAAGTCCAACAGGGTCTGATATTGTATAATATATATTTCTATATACATGTCTATCTAATTTACCATGATTTTGAAGTACTGAAATAACCATGATACTGCGTAACGTACTAAAATCTGAATAATCATAACATGAAACTGCATATTCGTAATACTGGAATTCGTATGATCATGGTACTGAGATTCGTATAATCATGGTACTGAAATATCGTAAAATCATGGTACTGAAATTCCTAAAATCATGATACTAAAGTTCGTATAATCATAATACTGAAACTCGTAAAATCATGAAACTAAATTCATAAATATATTCCCGTACCATATACATAATCACATGCCACACCATACTAAAATATATAATTTTCATAAATACATAAACTGCATAATATTCAGAAACATCCTAGCATAGCATATTTCCTTTACCTTATCTATGAAAAGCCCCTAGGGAATACAAGCCTAACACTCGCAGGGCCTCCTACAAAACACCCTGAAACCAATATTTGCCAGAACTAAATATTAGTATTTTCCTACTTACATTATTTCCTATAACTGCCATGAGGCCAAAAAGTGGCTAAAAGGGCTTAGCCTGAATTTGGGATGATTTCCAACTCTGATTTCCCAACGTTCCACTCCAGTAGATGTGTAGAGAACTCCGCCAGGAGAGTCGTGGTAGCTTCGGATCATCGATTTGACGATTGGTGGGGCCGGAAATGAAGAGAGAAGGGAGAGAGAGTCGTAGGAGAGAGAGAGCGGCGAGAGAAATGAAATTATCCCTATTTTTCCTCCTTATATACTGCCGGATTCGTCGACGAGACACATCACCTCGTCGATGAGTCCTTCACAAAATTCGTCGACGAAGCCCTGTATTCGTCGACGAAATTCAGACCGCCCCAGACCCTCTCTCAGTATTTTCTTGTCGACGAAACCCTGTGTTCGTTGACAAAATTCTGAAGACCTTCGTCGACGAGACCCTATGTTCATCAACGAAGCTGAGCAATTTCCTTGAAATTATTATTATTTAATATTATCTCCAAAATGTAATGTCGTTGACGAACGCTCTACGGCCTCCTTCTGTTTCTGTATCTATTTTCTCTCTCTCTTATTATTAAAATATTATTATTTTTCGGGTTACTACAAGAAACGTCAAATATATCTTTTTCCCCTTCTTTTGTACATAATCTAGTATACAAATTAATAAATTATCTATGCTAATGACTTTTTTGTATTTTTTTCTCATCTCTTTATATTTTTCAAAGTTATCTATGTTTCTACATTTATTCATGTTTTATACCAAATTCTTTTTATCTTTAAGGCCTTTTGGACTTCTTGATCCCACCACCAACTTTCTTCTATTCGAGAATCTTCCTTTTGACTCACCTATAATCTCTGTTGCTATCTTTTTAATAGAGTTAGTCATCCTACTCCAAAGAATGTTTGTGTCGACATCATATCCTCTATAGTCCAATCATCATCTTTGATCATTTTATCTTTGAATTTTATCATATTTTATCTTTTAAGTTGCACCACCTAGTTCTCTTACAATAGTTTAGTTTATCATTTCTCTTCCATTTTTTAGTACATATATCTACTGGTAAAACTTTATGTTGTGTCTTTAAGCTTTCACTGGGGATAACTTTATAATTCTCACGCAATAGGTTAAGAAAAAAGATTTATTCACTCTTAAAGTAAGTATTCATTATTATAAAAACATATGAACAAAAGTCTCTTTCTCCTTTTGCTTTGTTTTCTTTAGTTGTTTGCTTATTTTTGCATTTGTTTTGAATAGGCATTAAGTAATAGAATTTTCATGAGATTAAGTTCTCTATATGAATGCTACGAAAGCTTTTTCAAAGGGGTTGTGGGCTGGAAAAAATTTCTACAAGCAGTCAACCGTCTGATCTTGCAACATTGTTTTTCAAATTTTTTTTGCGTTTTAGTCCTTTTTTTTTTTTGAAAATTTATTTCAAAAAGGAAAGATACAAACACACACACACACACACACACACACACAGAATAAGTGTAGTGACCATTCATAACATGGGTGTTTTAAGATGCTAATTTTTAAATTCCAACAAAAGTGAATTGAAGGTATTACTTTCCCTATTCAAAAATCAAAAAGGTACTCCCGAAACTTAATTTCTTTTTCAAAAAAGTTTTCTTTATTTTTCCTTTTCAAAATTAAAATAAAGTGGAGACTGTGTTTTTCAAAATAAATAATTTAGATAACCAATGATTTGGTTTTGTATTTGTTTGATTTGTAAATGGTCATCAAAATGTTGGCAACCAAAATAGGCTGCATAAATCCGATGTCGACAATAAGAATATTGGAGAAATCTTATTTAGTTAGATAAAATTAGGATGGTTAGCTTTAAGATGGCGATTGCATTTCATTCTCTCCTCTATTTTTCCGTTTCGAACTTTAGGGGTGACTAAGGTACAAAAAATTGACGTTTACATCAAATCAATCAAAACTTAATATAAAGTTGTTTTTCTAAGTTAAACTTTATAATTAAAAATTTACATAAATGTGTAAACATTAAGGGCTTGTCTAATTTTATTTATTTTTTTTAAAGAAGGACGGCACCTCCATTTATTTATAGATAAACCCTCACTTTTGGCAAAGCAATACCGTGGTTACAAGACAATCAATGGAAGAAATAAAAGACAAAACTTTAAAGGCCTCCCAAAAAACAACACCAACATCCAGCCAAAAACAGGGTTATAAGTCCAAGCAAAACAAAACAAAAGAATGACCTACAAAACAAATCTCTCGCAACAAAACAAAAAAAAGATAAACAACATAAAGCATTAATCAAAACCAACAGGAAATCAACTAAACATATCTCATATAAGTTGTACTCATTTTCTCTAGTTTATACAACCCATTGATAACTCTAAGGAGTTGACTATTATTTGTAAAAAAATTATTCCTCCTCATAGCACCTTGTCAAGCCAAGACATCTACCACTTTATTCCCTTCTCTATACCAATGTTTTATCGAAAAGTCTACTCCCTCCAATAAAACAATAAGTTGCTCCCAAAAATCCCACAAATACCACAAGGAGCACCTACTCGATCTTATCCAATTTACTATAATATTCGAATCACATTCAATATCAATACTAGTATGGCCCAAATGTTTACAAATATTTATTTCCTCCAACAAAGCTCTCAATTCAGCTTCATTATTTGAATAAGAACCAAAATATTTTGAATACCCAAAAACAGAAGAACCTTTATGGTCTCTAAGGATGCCACCATCACCCGTCGGCCCTAGGTTCTCCAAGCTGCTCCCGTCCAAATTTAGTTTCAACCTCCCTTGCCTCAGTTTTAGCCATCTCACACATTGCATAGTTTTAATTCTTTTATTCACAATTTGCACTTCCAGATTCTGCAATATCCGAAAATTAGCATCTTTTAACTGAGTCATTTCTGTCATGTTCCTGCTCAAAACCTCCAGCCAATACTTAATGAACAGCCACACATCTGTACTACTCTCCAATTTCCCCTCCACTCTAGCTACACATCTCATTCTCTACAGCCTCCAAACTACTAAATAAAGAATCAAACCCATCAATGATCCCAACTGAGAAAATCTGGAAGCCCTATTAAACCACATTTGGACTCTTTCTTTCCAACTTTGTTACCTAAGAAAAGGAACACCTACTTCCACTAAAACCTTCCTCCAAACCTCAGTAGTAAGGTCTCCCTTATTTAACACATGCTCCATATCTTTTAGCTGCCTTATCTCACAACAATTACACGCCGAAGCAAGTGAAACCACCACCCTTCTCACCTTTTCATCAATGCTTAAGCACTCAAAAGCGGTCTTCCACATGCAGATAGCAGTAACTGTTTATTCCAAACCCACTTTGCCCAATCAAATTTTGGAGCTCTGACTCTGATAACATCTCATGCGACTTTGTATTAAACAACAAACCTTTTCCGGGAGCCATAACAGTATATCCGAAGAGTTTCTAAGATTTCCCACCTTTTCCATCACTTCTTCTGCTTTATTATACCCCAAAATCCTCTGCAAATTTTTCACATCCCACACATTATTGATAACCAAATCTTTAAATCTGATATACGAATGAGCACCGTCTAGACAATCTGCAAACAAAGGTCTTGAATTTAGAAACTTATCATACCACAATTTTACATCTCCTTCTCTAACCTTCCACTTAGATTTACTTAATAGATCAAGCATACCCCGCAGAACTTTCCTCCAAAAAGAAGAATCTGATCCATGAGGTCTGCAAAGAGTAATATGTCTTCATTTCACATAAAGAGTTTTGTGTTAACAAATGTCAACCAAACATGAACAAAGACCGTTGTACTTACGAAATATCCCTTACTCCTATGCCCCTCTCCTCCACAGGAACACACGATTTCTTCCAAGCCCTCCATTTCATGTTTTCATTTTCCATCCTTAAATCCTAAGAAAAAAGAAGCAAACATACCTTGTATCTTTCTTATCACCAGTTTCGGGACATTTAGAACAGCTAACAGATGCAATGACATACTCGAAAGCATATGTCTCAACAAAACTAAACGACCTTCTTGAGACAACAGTCTACTTTTCCAGCCCTCAACTCTTTTACTAATTTTTTGAAATAAAGGGTCAAAATGACAGCCCTTTAATTTACCATCCACTATCGGCACACTTAAATACGTAAAAAGAAATATACCTTAACTAAAATTAGTCTCTTGAAGAATTTCTCCCTTCCTCTGAACACCCAACTTCTTTGAAAAAAAAAATAACTAATTTATCTTTATTCACCTTTTGGCCAGTCCAGTTTTCATACTCCTTAGTCACATCCATTATCTGTCTAACAGATTTTTTTCCAGCATTAGCAAATATAACAACATCATCCGCGTACATTAAATGTGATATAATAGGTGCACCACACAAATGCGCAAACGGTAAAATCCGCTTCTCAGATAACTTTTTTTGAATTAATTTAGAAAGAACTTCTTTCATGATGATGAAAATATACAACGACAACGGATCCCCTAGCCTCAAGCCCTTTTGTGACTTGAAGAAACCTTTATAAGTGTCATGCATCATGACAGAAAATCATTGAATAGAAATACAATTTTAAAACCTCTACAGGGTTTGTCTAATTAATTATGACAAAAAATGCATTTTTTTCATTTCAAATTTTAAAAATAATTATGAAAATGTTTTTTTGTTTCAACACTACAAAAAGCTGGAAAATGACCTTTTATTATTTTCAGCTTTCTAACCTTGCATAAAAAGGTGGGAAAATGAATTTTATTATTTTTTAGCTTTAATATAGATAGTGAAAAAATAAAAAATAAATAAGATGACATTCTTGAATTTTAAAAAAATTAAAATTGGAAATTATTTAAACCTGTTTTTTTTTCTGCGTTTGTATGTTTTATTTTATTTCTTGGATAGAATCTTAGTGGTGGGTCTAGCCACAAGGTGGAAAGGGGGAACATGGGGTGAAGTTTGGGCCATCCAATACTCTATTGAGGCAGGCAGAAATGGAAGATTACTGATTGTACATATGGCTTAGGGTGCAACAGCTAGCCGTAAGCTGTGTCTCACTGGTTGCTTAGTTCAAAAACTCATGCAGTTGACTATTATTTTTTGCTTTTGGCAAATTAGCTTTTAACGAATATATATGCTCATGCTGCACGGGTTTGCACTCATCTCATTCATTGTTCACGCACATGGAGTCATAATTTTCTTTCAGTGTGAAATTGACAAGATCAAGAAGGAAAAACTATGTTAGAAAAACATTTCACTTATTCAGTATAAAGAAAAATTTGCCTGCAACTAATAACGTTATTGAGCCTAGTTATATCTTAAAAATGATAATTCAATCTCCTTTCTTTCATTTTTATTTCGAATATGCTAAATGTATACTATTGGGACTGTTAATTAACTCTATAAAGAAATATTTGTGTGAAATGTTAATAAAAAGAAACAATACATCAATCTCATTACATTAGGTTAATGTCGTCTTTGTTTCATGCAAGTCACTATCACATCATTACTATCACCGCTGCATCAGCCACCCAACAGTCTTATATTTCAAACAATTGCCCCACTCGGTTTCCTTTTCTTCTCCAAGCTTTACCCTTTTCCACTTTTCCCCTTCCCCTTGCTTGTACCTAATCACACTCCATGTCCCTCTCTCTGTCTGCTTTTATTGCCAGTGTTTCCTACCCTCTCTCTCTCTCTCTCTCTCTCTCTCTCTCTGTGCGTGTCTATATATATATATATATATACAATGGGTCTTAATTTATCACCAACAAGATCGATCATTGATGCTTTTCGGGTTTGACCAGACATTTATGAGCCCCTCTTTCGTTGATCCAAAAAAGTGAGAAGCTGTACTTGACTGAAGAACTACAGTAAAGAAGAAGAAGAAGAAGAAGAAGAAGAAGAAGACGAGGAAGAAGACGCTTTAGGTTTGGGCATATGGGCGGACGGAAGGCTTATTATCTCATATTCCTGTTGTTTGGTCTTTTCCTCTGTTCAGGTAACTTGCTTTGTCTTGCTTGGGATGGTTCCTTTGCTTCCCATGTGCATGCTATGTTGATCTTCTCTTTTATTTTATCATGAGTACCTATTTCATGTCTTCTTTTGCTTTGGCCATATTTATGTAAAATTAAAGCAATAACTGTGTATCTACCAAACACATTAATCTCATAATTTTGTACCTATTATTTTTCACAAAAGATTAACCAAAAAACAAAGGAGGAAAAGATGATTATACATATTTTTGGATATATATATGTTCAGGCTCAGGTGGTTCAAGAAAGGAAGCACTTGGACAGAACAAAGAACTAGGCCACACCACAAAAAGAGACATCAGCAATCCAACAACCACAGTTCCAATAATTAATCTCACCAATACTCCCAGTACTTCAACAACTCCGTTAGACATGAACCCGGCGGCGTCGGCATCCGCACCGACGACCGCGACATCAACTCCAATCAGCATGGCGCCACCGGTTTCAGGAAGCGAGAGCTGGTGCGTGGCTAGCCAATCTGCTTCACAGATTGCGCTGCAAGTTGCGTTGGACTATGCGTGCGGTTATGGGGGCGCAGACTGCTCGGCAATTCAGGTGGGGGGAAATTGTTACAATCCCACCACGCTTCGCAACCATGCTTCATACGCCTTCAACAAATACTATCAAAATAACCCAATTCCCGCCAGCTGCAATTTTGGAGGAACTGCTGTCATTACCAGTACCGACCCAAGTAAGTATCAGCTATATATATATAGCGCACTTCATTTTCAGGGGTGGTGTATGAGCACTGATTGTAGTAACTCCTACTACAATGATTTCCAACGCTAATTTAGAGGAACTAGGATCCCATTTAAAATTAATGAACTATTGCACGCAACCATCTGGGATTTAGTAGTTTGCGTCATTGAATTTCTAAAATACCATTGCAGCTTTCAAATGATCCAAAATAACTTTTAAATCTGGCCAATATGGCATGTAAATTGATATCTTAAGCTCATGGAAGCATTTCATCCAAAGGTCTTCTACATACAGTTCATTGAAAATACAGGGCATAACTCTGTTAAACAATGTTGATAATAGAATGGAATGAATTCAATTTTGTTATTTATTTGTTAAAATGCTTCTTATTTGTTGTCTTTTATTTCATTCCGTCTATCCTTAACAAAAACGTCCCTTTTTGAACTTGAGCTTTCAGATTCAGAAGTAATAGGTGTAAATTTCATTAGGATAGAATTTATGGAAAGGAGAAGATGAAACTTTTCCCCCTTGGGTAGCTCAAGGCCTCTATTCAATCGATGAAAAACATAAATTCTGTGCAAAGTTGATATCTCACATGGGCTAGAGTTACTTATCAAACATCATATTTTTTTTATTTACTGTTTTAAATAATTGTACCATAAATATAATAAGCATATCGACAAATTAGTAGGTATATAAAAGAATGATATTTTAAAGATAAATATAATATTTTTGTAACTTTAATAAATTTATATAATAGAAAATTGTACTTGATTTCATCTAAATTCAAGAATCAGTCTATACTCCTATATTCACCCAAAGAGTGATATTTGGAAATCAATATATAGGGCTAGTAGAAGTCATGGGCTCTTCCCCTGAAGCTCCCTCATAATTCAGATAGCTGTTTGATTCTTTTTCTTGAAAGACATGAACAATTCTTATATCCAATTTGAAGAAATAATAACTTTGTCTACTTTCCTCCCCGTCTCAGGTTATGTGACCTGCCAATTTTCGTCAATTAGGTGAACTTTTCCTAACCATCTCTGGTTGAATTTTTGTTTTGACTTTTAATTTCTATGAGGCAGAAAGTTAATATTCTCATTAGTGTTTGGAGTTCGCAGCACAAGTTCATCAGTTTTAAATACAACAAATGAAAGTGGCTCTGCAGTGTTTGGTTCACAGCCTACAAGCTCCTCTGGATCAGCTGCCGCCATGCCTAAAGGCCTCCCTCAGTTGTTCATGCTGACATTTCTTATGGTGCATGTAGCAGCTGCTGGGTGGGAGTAGCGTCCAGTACTGCTCCCTAACACTGCTTGAAATTACGCTCACATTTTTTGCCTTTGTGACCGCCGGGGGATTCATCATTCATCCTCAAGAATTGGTATACTTCACTGCCTGTGAACAGCCTATGATTAAAGTAGCAGGATTCACCATAGTTTTAAATCTCAAGTAGACCATAGTTTCAAATTGGGATTTTTTTTTTCTTTTTAAATACTTATATGTAAATGGGATCTTGTGTTGAAGAGATAGATTTTGAGGAGAGAGAGAGAGAGAGAGAGAGTGTGTGTGTGTGCGCAGATGGGTTCTTTTGTTATCTTCTCTGGAAGAGTTTTTTTCAGCTTGTTTTGGAGGCAAGACACTGACATGTTTTCCAAAGAAACTTGTTTTACTTTTTGCTAAGTTTGGTACCGGAATAACTATTCACTGTAATAAGATGCTATATAGTGAGAATTACAATAACTATTCATTGCAATATGACGGAATATTAAAATTTTTAAAAATGGAGGTAATAGATATTCCTTCTACATTGCTTATTATTCCACCGAGCACATAAAAAGAAAAGAACATACATTCTCCTGATAAAAATGGGAATGGTTATTATTTTTATATTCTTTGTTATGAACTCATAAAAATTTCATATTATTATTTGTTTTATTGCTACAACATTGTTAGCCTTAATTATTGCAACAACATTCTTCCATGCTACTAAGGCTCTTCGATCTCACGAACTCGTCCTTCACGGCTTCTACTGCGGCTGCTAGCTCAATCCAATTCAGGCTATCTAAAACCTTCCGGGAACCCGACCAATCCACCAGCATCCCCGCGCACTTCGGCCTCACTATCAGCTTCGACAACTACATCGTCATTTTTGGCCTTAGAACCCCCATGAAAAACCTATCCCTTATTTTTGGCACCAACAGTGGCCTCACCTGGACCCAGTGCCAACCTTGCAAATTCTGCTATAAGCAAAAAGGCCCAATCTTCGAACCCTCCCAATCCACTTCATATTCCAAAGTTGCCCGGGACTTGGACCTGTGCTCCCAGATCGTCAACTCCACCGTTATCTCACCAGCTTGCTTCGACTCCACCTGCTCCTACGACATCCTGTATGGCAACCTGTCCTTCTCCGTTGAGTTTCTCTAGATGTACAAAGATTTGTTTTTTAAAAAATAATATTAATTTTAAGGGTTTACAAGCATTGGATGTAAATCCGGTTTATTTTTTAAAAGTTAAAGGTCTTAAAAAGGTGATTTGGGGTTGGTTGGATACTTTGAGTTATTGGTATATCTAGCCTCCTATTTACCATTCTTCTACGCCGCTTGCCACCATGGAAATCTAACTATAATCTCATAGTTTTCTCATTGGACGAAAAACTTTGGCGAATCACTATTGGTGAACTTGGTGCACCAAGAAGAAAGGAAGGGGAGTCTCACGATAAATTTCTTGAATGAATTAATGATTGGGAGAGTAAGAATCATCAAGTCTTTACTTGGCTTTGGAACACTTCAGTCCCATCAATTCCTATTCAATTTGAGCAATTTGATACAGCTAATGAGATTTGGGATTTTCTTGCTCATCGATATACTACTACTGGTCTTGCTCATCAATATCAACTTTGTACTCTTCTGTACAATTTGAAGTAGGAATCTAGACATTCAATCAATGATTTCTTGGCACTGGTTTAGTCTATCAGAAATCAGCTTGCTCAATCCCAGATAACTACTAATCAAATGTGTTGGCCCAAGAGTGCGTCCAGAGGGGGGTGAATAGACACTTTTTGCGGATAATAAAATTTTCTTCAAAAACAAAATACCTTGGTAAGATACAAGTGAATTTTATCACAATAAATTTCAAAGTAAATAATCACAACCAAATGAAATAAATGAGAGAGAAGGAAAAGCTTGACACAAGGATATTAACATGGTTTGGCACCGAGCCTGCGTCCACACCTTAATACCAACTAAAGGATTTCCAAATCCACTAAACAGTCTCCTTTCAAGACGGAGAAGCCTTTACAAATGGGGTACCAAACCCAGCTACTCACCAAGAGTTGAAGCCAAGGAGTTCACCAAGAACCTCCTTACAAGTGGCTCAAAAGGAACCTTCAAATCCATAATGAATCAAAAGCAAATGTAGAGATTACAAGAGATGCTCCTTCTTGAGCTGATAATACAAATAAAATCTCACACTACTCTTTTTCAGCAAGTGATGTATAACAAGAATAAAGAGAAAGAGAGCTTTGAGCAACAATGAACCTAGAATGAATGCACCAACTAATTTTCTCAATAGCTAATATTCAATCAATGTGTTTAATAAATGCAAATGATTGATATTTATGAGTAAGGGGACGAGCTAGCCGTTGTCTAACTGTTCGGCATTTATTGATGCAAGACAAAGTAAAAAATAGTCGTTTGAAGCTCATTTATTACAAGTCTGCTCGCTGGTAATTGTCGACGAATGCCAAGGAATCGTTCAACGAGCCGCCCTCAATAGTCGACAAGTCACCTTCTTTCGTCGACGAGTCACCTAGGTTAAGAGACATGTTTTAGCTATTGGAATTTTTCGTCAACGAGCCAAGCTTGTTCATCAACAGGTTAGCCTCACTATTCAACGAATGGCCCCCATTCGTCGACAACTCGACTGGGTAGTTATGTCACACCCCGAACCCCGAAATGGGACATAGGGGTGAGAATGTAACCTAACCTGTCCCTGTATCATACAAATCATCACAGATACAGTACAAAGAATGAGGGTCCGACCCCGTGGGGTTCCCAGGCACCCTAAACACATCCAAACACAATCATATACGCAGCGGAAAAACCATACATACATATGCAGTACCATACTAGAGTCTATACAAGAGTAGACACAATGCCCTATCAAAACGTACAAATGGGTGCCCAACACATCCCAAAATGGCAACCCACCAAAATTACAGTCCTAGCACTTACCTAGCGCTAAACGCGGTACACCGGCCACTACGCTCCCTACACCAGGACGCTAGTTCCAGTTACCCGAAAGACCTGTAAAAATGTATGTACAGCAGGGGTAAGACACCTCTCAGTAAGCAAGAACACAGGTTATATCAGTGTGTGGCATTTGAGTGTTATCATGATGCAACATACACGCAGTTGAATGTAATTCAGTACTACTTTATACAGTGCATACACGCACACATAACACATGATCAGTAATCCCGGTGTCATCGCACCCTTCGACCCCAAGCCGGTTTGCGACAATCCGGCGTTGGCCCAACCAACCCGCAAAGCATGGCGCCACCGGCACATGGCTAGTCCTCAACTCCCATGGCATCGTATCGGTGCTAACTGGTGGATCCACACCCTTCGGCTTGATTTGCTAGTATAGGCTCATGCCGTCGGATATAGAGCCAGACACTCTTGCCTACGTGGCAGGCGATAAACACAAGCCCTCAAATATAGAGCCGGACACTCTCAGTACCTGAAACAATTTCGGAACCCAGTTCCTACTAGCATTTCAACATATCACAAACACATGCATGCTCATATAACCAAACAAACCACACTCATTTGGTAATCTAAATCATGGTTTTTCAAACAAATACAGTTTAAACAAGTCAAGGCACCGCCATCCCAATATCACAGTATAAATCACACAGATACCCGGTTTTCAACAAAAACCAAGGATGCAGCCCGTCGCCCTTTTTTTTTCCAAAACTGTAATAATGAAAAACCCGTAGTTTTCCCCTTTAGATCCCCCTAAATGAGTAGCCAAAACACACACAGGACCATGAACCACGATTCCACCGAGTCCGATTTCAAAAATAACCAATATAACATAGTTTCCCTTTACCTCTTCCCCAAATACCAAATCCCGAACTCTAAGGCTCCTAAACAGCGAACCGAGTTCCAAAACCTACAAATCACAGTACAAAATATACTCACAAGACCATCATCTACAAAACTAGGGATCAGAATTGAAAATCGAGCCTTACCTGGATTTTATGCCGAAACCCGAAAATTCCAGAAACGAGATTCCGATCCATAGAAATCATAGAGAATCCTTCCACGATCCTCGTGGTAACCTCAAATTTCCGATTCCATCAACGATCGGCGAAGAAATCTAGAGCGAGAGAGAGGGTAGGGAGAGGTTTAGAGAGAGATAGAGATATTTAAAGTAACTTAGTGAAGAAGTAATGAAAATTTCCTTTTATAGCCCTTTGACCTGGCCCAATTTCGTCGATGAAATAGTGTTCTCGTCCACGAATCTTTCATTGACTTCATCGACAAATTGGTGACCTCATCGACGAATCTGAGATTGTCGGTTTTTCCGAGACTCCTCGGCTTCTCCTCGTCGAAGAGTCTCTGAATTTCGTCGACGAAAAGAACAAAGGCTTCGTTGATGAAATCTGGCTTCGTCAACGAATTCTGCCAAATTCCAAATTTTGCCCCTCTCTTATTTATTTAACCCATTTACCACGGTTCGGATTCTTACAATCTCCCCTCCTTACAAAAATTTCGTCCTAGAAATTTGTCATCTCTCATTCACAAAATCATACCCGGAATACACACATACGAACTAACAACAAGAAAACTGACGACTACTACAACGTAGCCCTATCATACACATACACATACATACCCTCACTTATGGCGGAGGAATACTGTGGTTACATATACAATTGTCTTAGGAGGTCACAATACACACACACTCTCGACGACTAACCACCTATCCCAACCCACAATAGGATCATGTACAAGTGGTCAAAACAACTGTGAATACTTCCGGCGTATTTCCTTTTCCAGTTCACAAGAAGCTTCCTCAACCTCGTGGTTTCGCCACAATACCTTCACTAACGGTATCTCTCTGGTACGAAGCTTCTGAACTTTATGGCCTAGAATCTGAACAGGTATCTCCTCATACGCTAAAGTATCCCTAATTTCCAACTCATCATAACTAATAACATGTGAAGGATCCAACACGTACCTCCTCAACATGGATACGTGAAACACATCATGGACCCTCGAAAGTGCTGGAGGTAGTGCAACTTTGTAGGCTACTGGACCCACTCGCTCAAGTACCTCGAATGGTCTGATATACCTTAGGCTTAACTTGCCCTTCCTGTCGAATCTCATCACCCCTTTCATCGGAGCAATACACAGAAACACCTTACTTCCCACTTCAAACTCTAACTCACGATGGTGAACATCTGCATAACTCTTCTGGCGACTCTGAGCTGATCTAATCCTCTCCCGAATCAAACCCACCTTCTCAGGCGCCTGGTGCACAAGTTCAAGTCCTAACACCTGGCGTTCACCAACCTCATCCCAACACAAAGGAGATTGACACCTCCGACCATACAAAGCCTCGAACGGTGCCATCCCGATACTAGACTAGAAGCTGTTGTTATAAGCGAACTCCACAAGTGACATATACTGTATCCAGCTACCACCAAAGTCTAACACACACGCTTGCAACATATCTTCCAATATATGTATCGTCCTCTCCGACTGTCCATTAGTCTGGGCGTGGAACGTTGTACTAAAAGTAAGCTTCGTCCCCAATGCCTCCTGCAAGCTCATCCAGAATCGAGAAGTAAACCTCAGATCCCGATTCGATACTATGGATGTCGGTACTCCATGCATTTTCACAATCTCATGCACGTACAAATCTGCTAGCCTACTCAAAGGATAACAAACTTTCATCGGTATGAAATGAGCAGATTTCGTCGATCTATCTATGATCACCCAGATAGCATTTTTCTCGTGAAGCGTTGGTGGCAATCCGATCACAAAATCCATGGAAATATGCTCCCATTTCCACACCGGAATAGGCAAAGGTTGCAATGGCCCTGTCGGCCTCTGATGTTCAACTTTCACCTGCTGACACGTCAGAAACTGCTCCACGAACTAAGCAATCTACCTTTTCATACCAGACCACCAGAAGGTTTCATGCAAGTCCTGATACATCTTTGTACTACCAGGATGTACCGTAAACAAAGAACGATGCGCTTCCTCCAGAATCGTCCTTTTGATCTCATCATCATTCGGAACATATAGTCTGGTCCCAAACCTCAACACACCTCCCTTAGAGATGTTAAACTCTGTAGCCATTCCCTGCTGTACCTTTTCCATAACCTCTGCCAACTCTGCATCGCTAGCCTGCGTGGCTTTTATACGCTCAAATAAGGTCGGTTGGACCACCAAACTAGCAAGATAAGCCTAATGAACACCACCCACCAACTCTATACCTGAGCTTTCCAAATCTCGTATGATGTGACACTGAGTTAAAATCGCAAATACAGCCACAGGCCCTGACTTCCGACTCAACGCATCGGCCACCACATTAGACTTCCCCGGGTGATAACTGATCGTGCAACCGTAGTCTTTAATCAATTCTAGCCACCGCCTTTGCCTCATGTTGAACTTCTTCTGCGTGAAGAAATACTTGAGACTTTTATAGTCAGTGAAGATCTCACACTGCACCCCGTAGAGATAGTGTCGCCAGATCTCAGTGCATATACCACAGTAGCCAATTCCAGATCATGCGTAGGGTAATTCTTCTCATACTCTTTCAATTGACGATAAGCATACGCCACTACCATACCCTGTTGTATAAGCACACATCCCAAACCCTTCAAAGACGCGTCGCTATAAATCACAAACCCACCATCCCCCGAAGGAATGGTTAACACTAGAGCAATAACCAGCTGGTGCTTTAACTCTTGAAAGCACTACTCGCAATCACTGGTCTACTCAAACTGCACTCCCTTCCTGGTCAATCATGTCAGAGGTCTAGAACGTTTAGAGAAACCCTCTACGAACCGACAATAATAACCTGCCGATCTCAAAAAACTCCGAACCTCCTGCATATTCTTCGGTCTTACTCAGTCGACCACATCTTCAATCTTGCTAGGATCGACTAATATTCCATCCCCAGTAACCACATGGCCTAAGAATGCAATCTGACACAACCAAAATTCACACTTCTTCAACTTAGCGTACAAGTTCTTCTCCTGCAGAATCTGTAACACTAACCTTAAATGCTCCACGTGCTCTTCCGTACTCCTTAAGTATACCAGAATGTCATCAATAAATACCATTATGAATCGATCTAGGTACTTATGGAAAACCCTTTTCATCAAATCCATGAACACCGCCGGAGCATTTGTCAACCCAAAAAGCATGACCAAAAACTCATAGTGGCCATATCTGGTTCAGAAAGCAATCTTTGCTACATCCTCCGCTCTAGCCCTCACCTGATGACACCCTGACCGCAAGTTGATCTTTGAAAAGACCAGCGTTCCCTGCAACTGGTCAAAGAGATCATCTATACGAGGTAAAGGATAGCGATTCTTCACAGTCACCTTGTTAATCTCATGATAATCAATGCACATCCACATCGATCTGTCCTTCTTCTTTAGAAACAATACTGGAGCTCCCTATGGCGAAACACTAGGTTGAATGAAACCCCTGTCCAGTAATTCCTGCAACTGCTCCTTCAACTCCCGAAGTTCTGCTGGAGCCATTCGGTACGGAGCTTTAGAGATCGATGCCTTACTAGGCAGCAACTATATCGCAAACTTCACCTCACGATTTGGAGGTAAACCGGGTAAATCATCTGGAAACACATCTGGGCACTCGCTGATTACCCGAATGTCCTCGAGTCTCAACTCATCCCGTGGAGGTTCCTTTATACACGCTAGGTACCCCTAACATCCATCCAAGAGTAGCCTCCTCGCCTATAGAGCTGACAGAATCTGTGGCACTGGACACACACACGATCCTGAGAATTCATACTCTTGCTCCCCAGGAGGACTGAAAACTACCACCTTCCTATGACAGTCGATCACAGCATAACTGGAGAACAACCAATCCATCCCCAGAATGATATCGAACCCCGACATGTCGTATACCATAAGATTCGCCAGTAGCAACTTTCCCTGAATTTTCACTGGGTAGCCTACCAACATCTTCCTACAGAAAGATACACTCCCAGATGGCGTGGTAATAGATAACACCTCATTCATGTCTTGGGTCTCAACTCCACACCGTCCCAAAAAATTCACAGATACAAAGGAATGGGTTGCACCTAAATCAAACAACACAGAAGCTTTATTTGAAAGCAATAACAAGGTACCTATCACCACGTTACCTACATGTTCAACATCCGCTGGAGTAAGAGAGTATACTCTGACCGGAGTTGTATCCGCCTGAACGGTCCCCAAGGTATTTGATTGCTCCCTCGGTTCCCACTAAATACAGGCACATCATGCCTCGGTGCTCGACAATCACGAACCATGTGACTTGGTTGGCCATAGTTGTAGCAGTTACCCTCGAAGGACCGGCACTCACCTTCGTGCCGCCTGTGGCACCTGGTACAACGACCACTAGTCTGGCTCCCCTGAGAATCTTGGCGCTTGGAATTCTGATGGTAGCTCGAGCCCTTGTTCCTTTTCTTCCACGATCCCTGACGAGATCTTGTCTGAGAATCAGAAGGTACTAACTTCTTCCTTGATTCCTGATCCACCTCGTCCTCTTGGATACCAGTCTCGATCAACGTGGATTTATCCACCAACATCGAGAACTTGCGGATTTGAAGCATACCTACCAGTCTACGGATATCCTTCCTCAAACCCTTCTCGAACCTTCGAGTCTTCTTATACTCGCTCGAGATCATACATGGTGCAAAGCAGGACAGCTCTACGTACCGAGCTGCATACCCCTGCACCGTCAAACTCCCCTGAGTCAACGCAGAAAACTCATCTTCCTTCGCATCACGTATGGAAGCCGAGAAGCATCTGTCGAAGAACACCTCCTTGAAATGGCTCCACATCATCTCCTCAGGACTGGCTCTCTACTACTCCAGCAGACTCACAACAGGCCACCAACGACCCGCCTCCCCAGACAGCTGGAAAGTAGTATAGAGGACTCGCTTCCTATCCGTGCAGTGCAAGACTTCCAGAATCCTCTCAGTTTTCTCCATCCAATCCTCCGATGTCATCGAGTCAGGTCCTCTAGAGAACGTCGAAGGGTGCACGCGTGTGAACCTCTTAATGGTGCACCCCGTAGCAATAGGAGAGCGCTCTCATCTCCTCACACTCCGTCCGATACCCTGCAATACCTGCCTCGTCAAACCTCGAGGCACAGAAGGGGACTCATCACTCGCATTCTCCTCAAAGCCACTTCCCAAGTTATTATCCTTGGGCTCCATTCTGCAGCACAATAGGAATCTATCAGTATCCCTATAACACATACAGTTAACACAATGATCTACACTAATTGTGTTAACTACTCCCTGCCAGGTCTAAGTCTGTCCAATCACACCAACATGAAAGTCATCAATGATCTACCCTGCTTTTACTGGAATCGTCATTCTAGGAAAAACACGGAATACCGTCGACAAATCCTGGTCTAGCAACTGAACCACCCTTAACCAACTCTACCCATATCCACATCCTATACTCTAGTATGTACTCATAACTAAGCCTAACCAAGTCTACAAGATCTAGTAACCTGGTTAGCTCTGATACCAAACTGTCATGCCCCGAACCCCGAAATGGGACCCAGGGGTGAGAATGTAACCCAACCTGTAACTGTATCATACAAATCATCATAGATACAGTACAAAGGATGAAGGTCCGACCCCATGAGGTTCCCAGGCACCCTAAACACATCCAAACACAATCATATGCGCAGCGGAAAAACCATACATACATATGTAGTAACATACCAGAGTCTATACAAGAGAGGACACAATGCCATATCAAAATGTACAAACGGGTGCCCAACACATCCCAAAATGGCAACCCACCAAAATTACAATCCTAGCACTTACCTAGCGCTAAATGCGGTACACCAGCCACTACGCTCCCTACACCAGGATGCTAGTTCCGGTTACCCGAAGGACCTGTAAAAATGTACGTACAGCAGGGGTGAGACACCTCTAAGTAAGGAAGAACATGGGTTATAACAATGTGTGGCATTTGAGTATTATCATGATGCAACATACACGCAGTTGAATGCAATCCAGTACTAATTTACACAGTGCATACACGCGCACACAACACATGATTAGCAATCCCAGTATCATCACACCCTTCGACCCGAAGCCAGTCTGCAACAATCCGGCATTGGCCTGGCCAACCCGCGAAGCACGGCGCCAACGGCACATGGCTAGTCCCCGACTCCCATGGCGTTGTACGGGTGCTAACTGGTGGATCCACACCCTTCGGCCTGATCTGCCAGTATAGGCTCACGCCCTCGGATATAGAGACTGACACTCTTGCCTACGTGGCAGGCGATAAACACACGCCCTCGGATATAGAGCCGAACACTCTCAATACCTAGAACAATTTCGGAACCCAGTTCCTACTAGCATTTCAACATATCACACACACATGCATGCTCATATAACCAAACAAATCACACCCATTTGGTAATCTAAATCATGGTTTTCAAACAAATACAATTTAAACAAGTCAAGGCACGGTCATCCTAATATCACAGTATAAACCATACATATACTCGGTTTTCAACAAAAACCAGGGATGCAGCCCGTCGCCCCCTTTTTTCCAAAACTGTAATAATGAAAAACCCATAGTTTTCCCCGTTAGATCCTTCCAAATGAGTAACCAAAACACACACAGGACCATGAACCACAATTCCACAGAGTCCAATTTCAAAAATAACAATATAACACAGTTTCCCTTTACCTTTTCCCCGAATACCAAATCTCAAACTCCAAGGCTCCTAAACAGCGAACCGAGTTCCAAAACCTACAAATCACAGTACAGAATATACTCATAAGACCATCCTCTACAAAACTATAGGATCAGAATTGAAAATTGAGTCTTACCTCGATTTTATGCCGAAACCCAAAAATTCCCGAAATGAGATTCTGATCCGTAAAAATCGTAGAGAATCCTTCCACGATCCTCATGGTAACCTTAGTTTTTCGATTCCATCAACGATCGGTGAAGAAATAAAGAGAGAGAGAGAGAGAGAGAGAGAGAGAGAGAGAGTAAGGAGAGGTTTAAAGAGAGATAAAGATATTTAAAGTAACTTAGTGAAGAAGTAATGAAAATTTCCTTTTATAGCCCTTTGATCCGGCCCAATTTCGTCGACGAAATAGTGTTCTCATCGACGAATCTTTCATTGACTTTGTCGACGAATTGGTGATCTCATCGATGAATCTGAGATTGTCTATTTTTTCAAGACTCCTCGGCTTCTCCTCATCGACGAGTCTTTGAATATCGTCGATGAGAAGAACAAAGGCTTCGTCGATGAAATTTGGCTTCGTCGACGAATTCTGCCAAATTCCCAATTTTGCCCCTCTTTTTATTTATTTAATCCATTTATCACGGTTCGGGTTCTTACAAGTTACTCAATAAAGCTATTGGAATGTTTAGTCAAAGAATGCAATCCATTAGTCAACTAATCCCCTATTTTTCACACTAATGAGTCTCTAAATGAAGTAGCCCATGCAAGGACTAGTGCATATGAAATATATTTGTTCTAATGGAGATTCAACCTTGTCATAAAGAGGTTTTAACTAAGTATAAGATGTCTTGTTTAAGAAACCATGTTTGAAAGCTCGTTTTGACATCTTATGCACTAAAATAACTCGGTATGCATGTAAAAACTCATTTTTGATGTTCTAAACTATCATGAACTATACGCACATGCATTTACTCAGATCTTGCAATATATTCTTACTAACATCACAAGTACAAGAGTTACAAGAAATTTCCTACCTCACACACAACCCAACATACATGTAAACATATACAAGACTTCACACATGCTCCGATTGGTTGAGCTTTGGGTATTCCATGTGTAGGCTCTTGCTCATTGCTTCATCATGGTTTGTCTTATCCTTATGCTTGCTTTCCTATTGTCATGTTTACCTGAACTAAACTTGAGTATATAGGTTAGTTAACCTGAGGGTCATTAATGGGTTGTTATCATCAAAACCAACTAGATTGAGAACCTTAGCCACTAAGGCTAACAAAATGCATTTCATTCAATTTCTTATGGCCTTGCATCCTGAATATGAATCAGTTCATGCTTCCTTGCTGCATCGGCATCCTCTTCCTACTTTGGATTGTGTGATACCTAAGATCATTTATTTTTGGAAACCTATCTTGGCATAACGAATTCTCCCACCCTTGATGTTGTTTTCGCAACTGCTCCTCAACTTCAGTACGGTGGTCGATCTCCTATCGTATCTTATCAAAAAATTTTGTAGGAATTGCTCTGAAAAGGGTCATGTTCTTTCTACATTTCCTACGGTCAAATGTCGATATTGCGATCATATTGGTCATATTGTTGACAATTGTCCTACTCGACCTCCTAACCATATAGGAGATCAACCTTGACCATGGAATAACTTCAAATCTTCAGTTTCATTTGTTCCTAATACTGTTGAATCTTCAAACTCTCAGTCTTCGTTTTCTCTAAAATATTTAGAAAGTGTTCTCAATCAAGTTGTGTTATCTAATAATTCTTTTGCTTTGGCTACCGTCTCAAGTACATCGTGGTTCTTTGATTCTACTTGTTGGAATCAAATGACTTTTGATTCCTATTGTCACTCCCCGAACCCTGAAATTGGACCTAGGGGTGAGAATGTAACCTAACCGGTCCCTATATCATATAAATCATCACAGATACATTACAAAGGATGAGGGTCCGACCCCGTGGGGTTCCCAAGCACCCTAAACACATCCAAACACAAACATACATGCAGCGGAAAAACCATACATACATATGCAGTACCATAGCAGAGTCTATACAAGAGCAGACACAATGTCCTATCAAAACGTACAAACAGGTGACCAATACATCCCAAAATTGCAACCCACCAAAAATTATAGTCCTAGCACTTACCCAGCGCTAAACGCAGTACACCAGCCACTACGCTCCCTACACCAGGACGCTAGTTCCGGTTACTTGAAGGACCTGTAAAATGTACGTACAGTAGGAGTGAGACACCTCTCAGTAAGGAAGAACACATGTTATATTGGTGTGTGGCATTTGAGTGTTATCATGATACAACATACACGCAGTTAAATGCATTCCAGTACTAATTTCCCCAGTGCATACACTCATTCACACACATACACATGATCAGCAATCCACAGTGTTGTCACACTCTTCGGCTCGAAGCCGATCCGCGATAATCCAGTGTTGGCCCAGCCAACCCGCAAAGCACAGCGCCACCGGCACATGGCTAGTCCCCAACTCCCATGGCATCGTACCGGCACTAATTGGTAGATCCACACCCTTCAGCCTGATTTACCGGTATAGGCTCATGCCCTCATATATAGAGCCGGACACTCTTGCCTATGTGGCAGGCGATAAACACACGCCCTCGGATATAAAGCCGGACACTCTCAGTACCTGAAACAATTTCGGAACCCAGTTCCTACTAGCATTTCAACATATCACACACACATGCATGCTCATATAACCAAACAAACCACACCCATTTGGTAATCTAAATCATGGCTTTTCAAACAAATAAAGTTTAAACAACTCAAGGCACGGCCATCCCAATATCATAGTATAAATCATACATATACTCGGTTTTCAACAAAACCTGGGATTCAACCCGTCACCCCCTTTTTCCCAAAACTGTAATAATGAAAAATTCATAGTTTTCCCCGTTAGATCCCCCTACCCTAAATGAGTAGCCAAAACACACACAGGATCGTGGACCACAGTTCCACCGAGTCCGATTTCAAAAATAACAGATATAAACATAATTCCCTTTTCCTTTCCCCAAAAAGCAAATCCTGAACTCCAAGGCCCCTAAACAGCGAAACGAGTTCCAAAACTTACAAATCACAGTATAGAATATACTCACAAGACTGATACCTACAAAACTACCGAATCAAAATTGAAAATCGGCCTTATCTCGATTTTACAATGAAACCCAAAAATCTCCGAAATGAGATTCCGATCCATAGAAGTTGTAGAGAATCCTTCCACGATCCTCGTGGTAACTTCAAATTTTCGATTCCATCAACGATTGGCAAAGAAATCTAGAGAGAGAGAGAGTAGGGAGAGTTTTAAAGAGAGAGAGAGAGAGAGAGATTTTCTAAGTTACTTAGTGAAGAAGTAATGGAAATTTCCTTTTATAGCCCTTTGACCTGGCCCAATTTCATCAACGAAATAGTGTTCTCGTCGATGAATCTTTCATTGACTTCATCGACGAATCGGTGACCTCGTCGATGAATATGAGATTACCGGTTTTTTCGAGACTCCTCGGCTTCTCCTCGTCGATGAGTCTCTGAATTTCGTCGACAAGAAGAACAAAGGCTTTGTCGACAAAATTCAGCTTCGTCAACGAAATCCGTCATATTCTCAATTTTCCCCTCTCTTATTTATTTAAAGCCCTTATTATCGTTCGGGTTCTTACAATCTCCCTTCCTTACAAAAATTTCATCCTCGAAATTTGCCATTTCTCATTCATAAAATTGTATCCGGAATACACATATACGAACTACCAACAAGAAACTAGAGACTACTAGAGCGTAGTCCCATCATACACATACGCATACATACCCTCACTTATGGCGGAGAAATACCGTGGTTATGTATACAATAGTATCAAGAGTTCACAATACACACACTCCTGACAACTAAGAACCTATCCCAACCCACAGTAGGATCATGTACAAGTGCTTAAAACAACTGTGGATACTTCCGGCGTATTTCCGTTTCCAGTTCCCAAGAAGCTTCCTCAACCTCGTGGTTCCGCCACAATACCTTCACTAACGGTATCTCTTTGGTACGAAGCTTCTGAACTTTACGGTCCAGAACCTGAACAGGTATCTCCTCATACACTACAGTATCCCCAATTTCCAACTCATCATAACTAATAACATGTGAAGGATCCAACACGTACCTCCTCAACATGGATACGTGAAACACATTGTGGACCCTCGAAAGTGCTGGAGGTAATGCAATCCTGTAGGCTATCGGAACCACTCGCTCAAGTACCTCGAATGGTCCAATATACTTCGGGCTCAGCTTGCCCTTCTTGCCGAATCTTATCACCCCTTTCATCGGAGCAATACGCAAAAACATCCTACCTCCCACTTCGAACTCTAACTCATGGTGGCAAACATCTACATAACTCTTCTGTCGACTCTGAGCTGATCTAATCCTCTCCCGAATCAAACCCACCTTCTCAGACGCCTTCTGCACAAGTTTAGGTCCTAACACCTGACATTCACCAACCTCATCCCAACACAAAGGTGATCGACACCTCCGACCATACAAAGCCTCGAATGGTGCCATCCCAATACTAGACTGGAAGTTGTTATTATAAGTGAACTCTACAAGTGGCATAAACTGTATCTAGCTACCACTGAAGTCTAACACACAAGCTCGCAACATATCTTCCAATATCTATATCGTCCTTTCCGACTGTCCATCAGTATGGGGGTGGAACGTTGTACTGAAAGTAAGCTTCGTCCCCAATGCCTCCTCCAAGCTTATCCAGAATTGAGAAGTAAACCTCGGATTTTGATCTGACACAATGGACACCAGTACCCCATGCATTCTCACAATCTCATGCACATATAAATCTGCTAGCCTACTCAAAGGATAGCCAACTTTCATCAGTATGAAATGAGCAAATTTTGTTAATCTATCCACGATCACCCAAATAGTATTATTCCCGTGAAGCGTTGGTAGCAAACCGGTCACAAAATCCATGGAAATATGCTCCCATTTCCACACCAGAATAGGCAAAGGCTGCAACGGCCTTACTGGCCTCTGATGTTCAGCTTTTACCTGCTGACACGTCAAACACTGCTCCACGAACTGAGCAATCTGCCTTTTCATACCAGACCACTAGAAGGTCTCGCGCATGTCCCGATACGTCTTTGTACTACCAGGATGTATCGTGTACATAGAACGATGTGCCTCCTCTAGAATTGTCCTTCTAATCTCATCATCGTTCGGAACACATAGTCTGGTCCCAAACCTCAGCACACCTCCCTCGGAGATGTTAAATTCTGTAACCAGTCCTTGTTGTACCTTTTCCATAACCTCTGCCAACTCTACATCACTAGTTTGCGCAACTTTTATACACTCAAATAAAGTCGGCTGAACCACCAAACTAGAAAGATAAGCCTGATGATCACCAACCACCAACTCTATACCTAAGCTTTCCAAATCCCATCTAATGTGACACTGAGTTACAATCGCAGATACAACCGTAAGCCCTGACTTCCGACTCAACGCATCAGCCACCACATTAGCCTTCCCCGGGTGATAACTGATCGTGCAATGGTAGTCTTTAATCAATTCAAGCCATCGTCTTTGCCTTATGTTCAACTCCTTCTGCGTGAAGAAATACCTAAAGCTCTTATGGTCAGTGAAGATCTCACACTGCACCCCATACAAATAGTGTCACCAGATCTTTAGTGCATACACAACAGCAGCCAGTTCCAAATCGTGCGTAGGGTAATTCTTCTTATATTCATTTAGTTGTCGAGAAGCATACGCTACTTGTAACGCCCCAACCTGGGTCAGCCAAGGAGCACTGCGTCTCTCCTCCTCCACCTGGACCAGATGACAGGAGGCGGGTCTTATCAGACTAATGACTGGCCCCACAAACCAACACGTGTCCTTTTCAGTGTGTTTTATTCTCACTCACACACTTCCTGAGAAAACTTCCCAGGTGGTCACCCATCCCACTATTGCTCCAAGCCAAGCACGCTTAATCGTGGAGTTCTTATGGGAAAGCTCCTGAAAAGAAAGGTGCACCTTGTTGATATGGGTAGTAACATCTAATATTTTTAAGTCTTTTCATCCATGGGGTATCACATTAGTTTGTAATGCCTCAACCTGGGTCTGCTAGGGAGCATTGCATCTCTCCTCTTCCACCTGGATTAGACGACAGGGGGCGGGTCTTATCAGACTAATGACTAGCCTCACAAACCAACACGTGTCCTTTTCAGTGTGTTTTGTCATCACTCACACACTTCCTGAGAAAACTTCCCAAGTGGTCACCCATCCCAATATTGCTCCAAGCCAAGCATACTTAACCATTGAGTTCTTATGGGAAAGCTCTCGAAAATAAAGGTGCACCTTGTTGATATGGGTAGTAACATCTAATCTTTTTAAGTCTTTTCATCCATGGGGTATCTCATTCTCCCCCACTTATAGAACGCAATGTTCTCATTGCGAACCCACATTTCCAAACCCAGGCGATATGAATTTCATCACACTTCCGGCTAGGTGTTGGCTCTAATACCATTTGTAACGCCCCATTGTGGGCCTGTCAGGGAGCACTACGTCTCTCCTCCTCCACCTAGACCAGACGACAGGGGGCGAGTCTTATCAAACTAATAACTGGCCCCACAAACCAACATGTGTCCTTTTCAGTGTGTTTTGTCCTCACTCACACACTTCCTGAGAAAACTTCCCAGGTGGTCACCCATCCCAATATTGCTCCAAGGCAAGCACGCTTAACAGTGGAGTTCTTATGGGAAAGGTCCCAAAAAGAAAGTTACACCTTATTAATATGGGTAGTAACATCTAATCTTTTTAACTCTTTTCATCCATGGGGTATCACACTACTACCTTACCCTACTGCATAAGCACACATCCCAAGCCCTTCAAAGACGCGTCGCTATAAATCACAAACCCACCATCCCCCGAAGGAATGGTCAACACTAGAGCAGCAACCAGTCGGTGCTTTAACTCCTGAAAGCACTGCTCGCAATCACTGGCCCACTCAAACTGCACTCCCTTTCTGGTCAGTCGTGTCAAAGGTCTAGACAGTTTAGAGAAACCCTCCACGAACCGACGATAATAACCCGCCAGTCCTAGAAAACTCCGAACCTCCTGCACATTCTTCGGCCTCACCTAGTCGACCATAGCTTTAATTTTGCTAGGATCAATTGATATACCATCACCAGTAACCACATGGCCTAAGAACACAATCTGACTCAACCAGAATTCACACTTCTTCAATTTAGCATAAAACTTCTTCTCCCGCAGAATCTGTAACGCTAATCTCAAATGTCCCACATGCTCTTCCGTACTTCTCGAGTATACCATAATGTCATCAATGAATACCACTACGAATCGATCCAGGTACTCATGGAAAACCCTGTTCATCAGATCCATGAACACCACAAGAGCATTCGTCAACCCAAAAGGCATGACGAAGAACTCATAGTGGCCATATCTGGTCTGGAAAGCAGTCTTCGCTATATCCTCCGCTCTAACCCTCACCTGATGATATCCTGACCGCAAGTCGATCTTCAAAAAGACTCGCGTTCCCTGCAACTGGTCAAAGAGATCATCTATACGAGGTAAAGGAGAGCGATTCTTCACAGTTACCTTGTTAATCTCATGGTAATCAATGCACATCCTCATCGACCCGTCCTTCTTCTTCACAAACAGTACTAGAGCTCCCCAAGGATAAACACTAGGTCGAATAAATCCCCTGTACAGTAATTCCTGCAATTGCTCCTTCAAGTCCCGAAGATCTTTCGGAGCCATCCAGTACAGAGCTTTAGAGATCGGTGCCTTACCGGGTAGCAACTCTATCGCAAACTCCACCTCACGATCTAGAGGTAAACCGGGTAAATCATCTGGAAACACATCCAAAAATTTGTTGACTACCCGAATGTCCTTGAGTCTCAACTCACTCCGCGGCGGTTCCTGCACACAAGCTAGGTACCCCTGACATCCGTCCAAGAGTAGCCTCCTCGCCTGTAGAGCTGACAAAATCCGTGGCGCTGAACGCACACATGATCCCACGAATTCGTACTCCTGCTCCCCAAGAGTTATGAAAACTACCACCTTCCTAGGACAGTCGATCAGAGTATAATTGGAGAACAACCAATCCATTCCCAGAATGGTATCGAACCTCGATATGTCGTATACCACAAGATTCGTCGGTAGCAGCTTTCCATGAATTTCCACGGGGTAGTCTACCAACATCTTCCTACAAAAAGATACACTCCCAGATGGTGTAGTAATAGATAAAACCTCATTCATGTCTTGGGTCTCAACCCCACACCATCCCACAAAATTCACAGACACAAAGGAATGGGTTGCACCTGAATCAAACAAAATAGAAGCTTTATTTGAAAGTAATAATAAGGTGACTATCACCACGTTACCTGCATGCTCAGCGTCCGCTGGAGTAAGAGAATATACTCTGGCCGGAGTTGTATTTGCCTGAACGATTCCCCGAGGTATCTGATTGCTCCCTCGGTTCACACTATATGATGGCACGTCTCGCCTCAATGCGTGACAATCACAAAATATGTGACTTGGTTGGCCACAATTATAGCAGTTACCCCCAAATGACTGGCACTCACCCTCGTGCCATTTGTGGCATCTGGCACAACATCCACGAGTCTAGCCCTGAGATTCCTAGCGCTCGGTATTCTGGCGGTAACCCGAGCCCTTGCTCCTCTTCTTCCACAATCCCTGACGAGACCCTGACTAAGAACCAGAAGCTACTATCCTCTTTTCGATTCCTGATCCGCCTCATCCTCTCAAATACCAGTCTCGATCACCGTGGCCTTATCCACCAAGACCGAGAACTTGCGGATCTTAAGCTTACCCACCAGTCTAGGGATATCCTTCCTGAAGCCCTTCTCGAACCTCCGAGTCTTCCCATACTCACTCGAGATCATACATGGTGCAAAGAGGGATAGCTCTATGTATCGAGCCGCATACCCCTGCACCGTCAAACTCCCTTGAGTTAGGGTGGAAAACTCATCGGCCTTTGTATCACGTACTGAAGCCGGGAAGTATCTGTTGAATAACACCTCTTTGAAACGGCTCCACGTCATCTCCTCAAGACCACCCCTCTGCTTCTCCAGCAGACTCACCGCAGTCCACCATCTACCCGCCTCCCCAGATAGATGGAAAGTAGCATAGAGGACTCGCTGCCTATCCGTGCAGTGCAGGACTTCCAGGATCGTCTCAGTTTTCTCCATCCAATCCTCCGCTATCATTGGGTCAGGTCCTCTAGAGAACGTCGGAGGATGCATGTGTGTGAACCTCTCAATGGTGCACCTCGCAGCAGTAGGAGAGCGCTCATGTCTCCTCACACTCCGCCCGATCTCCCGTAACACCTGTCTCGTCAAACCTTGAGGAACAGAAGGAGACTTGTCGCTCGCAGTCTCCTCGGAGCCACTTCCCAGATCATTATCCTTGGGCTCCATTCTGTTCCTATTTGTATCCCTATGACACATACAATTAACACAATGATCTACACTAACTGTTTCAACTACTCCCTTCCAGGTCAAGGTCTGTCCTATCACACCGACACGAAAGTCATCAATGATCTGACTTGCTTTTACTGGAATGGTCATCCCAGGAAAAACACGGAATACCATCGACAAATCCCGATCTAGCAACCGAACAACCCTCAACCAACTCTAGCCATATCCACCTCCTATACTCTGGTATGTACTCATAACTAAGCCTAACCAAGTTGATAAGATCTAGTAACCTGGTTAACTCTAATACCAAGTTGTCACGCCCCGAACCCTGAAATGGGACCCAGGGGTGAGAATGTAACCTAACCGGTCCCTATATCATACAAATCATCACAAATACAGTACAAATGATGAGGGTCCGACCCCATGGGGTTCCCAGGCACCCTAAACACATCAAAACACAAACATACATGCGGCGGAAAAACCATACATACATATGCAGTACCATACCAGAGTCTATACAAGAGCAGACACAATGCCCTATCAAAACATACAAATGGGTGCCCAATACATCCCAAAATTGCAACCCACCAAAAATTACAGTCCTAGCACTTACCCAGCACTAAACGCAGTACACCAGCCACTACGCTCCCTACACCAGGACGCTAGTTCCGGTTACTCGAAGGACCTATAAAATGTACGTACAGTATGGGTGAGACACCTCTTAGTAAGGAAGAACACATGTTATATCGATGTGTGGCATTTGAGTGTTATCATGATACAACATACACATAGTTAAATGCATTCCAGTACTAATTTCCACAGTGCATACATGCATTCACACACATACACATGATTCGTAATCCATAGTGTCGTCACACTCTTCGGCTCGAAGCCGCTCCACGACAATCTAGTGTTGGCCCGGCCAACCCCCGAAACACGGCGCCACCGGTACATGGCTAGTCCTCGACTCCCATGGCATCGTACCGACGCTAATTGGTGGATCCATACCCTTCGGCCTGATCTGCCAGTATAGGCTCACGCCCTCGGATATAGAGCCAGACACTCTTGTCTACGTGGCAGGCGATAAACACACGCCCTCGGATATAGAGTCGGACACTCTCAGTACCTAGAACAATTTCGGAACCCTGTTCCTACTAGCATTTCAACATATCACACACACATGCATGCTCATATAACCAAACAAACCACACCCATTTGGTAATCTAAATCATGGCTTTTCAAATAAATACAGTTTAAACAAGTCAAGGCACGACCATCCCAATATCATAGTATAAATCACCCATATACTCGGTTTTCAACAAAACCTAGGATTCAGCCCGTCGCCCCCTTTTTCTCAAAACTGTAATAATGAAAAACCCATAGTTTTTCTCATTAGATCCCCCCAAAATGAGTAGCCAAAACACACATAGGATCGTGGACCACAGTTCCACCGAGTCCGATTTCAAAAATAACCAATATAAACATAGTTCCCCTTACCTTTCTCTGAAAAGCAAATCCCGAACTCCAAGGCCCCTAAACAGCGAATCGAGTTCTAAAACCTATGAATCACAATACAGAATATACTCACAAGACTGATACCTACAAAACTATAGGATTAGAATTGAAAACCTGCCTTACCTTGATTTTACACCGAAACCTGAAAATCTCTGAAATGAGATTCCGATCTGTAGAAGTTGTAGAGAATCCTTCCACGATCCTCATGGTAACTTCAGATTTTCAATTCCATTAACGATTGGTGAAGAAATCTAGAGAGAGAGAGAGAGAGAGAGAGAGAGAGAGTAGAAAGAGTTTTAGAGAGAGAGAAAGAGATTTTCTAAGTTACTTAGTGAAGAAGTAATGGAAATTTCCTTTTATAGCCCTTTGACCCAGCCCAATTTCATCGATGAATAAGTGTTCTCGTCGACGAATCTTTCATTGACTTCGTCGACAAATCGGTGATCTCTTCGACGAATATGAGATTGCCTGTTTTTTCGAGACTCCTTGGCTTCTCCTTGTCAACGAGTCTCTGAATTTCGTCGATGAGAAGAACAAAGGCTTCGTCGATGAAATTCAGCTTCGTCGACAAAATCTGCCATATTCTCAATTTTGCCCCTCTCTTATTTATTTAAACCCCTTATCACAGTTCGGGTTCTTACACCTATGTACTCTCCTCTCCCACCTCTACACTCACACGGGCAATAGTTCTTATATGAAAATTAATCATATCGGTCATGATTCCTCTTCCACACTTTCGTTGCCTAATACATATTATGTCCCTGACCTAACCTTGAATCTTATTTCTGTTAATCAAATTTGTTAACTTGGTGTCAAAATAATCTTTTCCAGCTATTGTGTGCAAGATCTGCAGATGGGATAGATCCTTGGGGCCGGCCATAAAGTTGGAAGGTTGTTTGAGCTAAACTATTTTCATGTTCCAGTTTCCGAATATCTTCCATTTTCTTCATCTACAATTTCTTTTGAGTCTCTTTTCCATCTTTGGCATCTTAAATTAGGTCATGTGTCAGCCAATAAACTTCATTTTTTTTTCTTGTTCTAGGTGATTAGGCTCAATGAAAACTAAATCTTTGCATTGTTCCCATTTTAACTTAGCTAAACAATCATCTTTGTCATTTAATAAAAGTGATTCTATTTTTTATAGTCGTTTTGATTTAGTACATTTTGATATTTGGGCCCGTCTCCTACTCCTACCACGGGAGGTTCTTGCTACTATGTTTTGTTCATTGATGACTATTCTTTGTTTACCTGATATATCTCCTAAAAGATAGATATGAGTTGCCTCAAGTTTATATTACTCTTGCCACTATGATTCAAACTCAATTTTCCCAACCCATTAAATTCTTGTGTATGGATAATGCCATGGAATATAAGGACTCTTCTTTTCACAATTTTCTTCAAAAGGAAGGCATTATTGTCCAACGTATTGCTGGGGCACATCTCAACAAAATGGATGTGTAGAACGTAAGCATAAGAATATCCTTGATTTGTTAGGGTAATGCTTTTATTTGTATCTTGTCTTGAACATTTCTGACGTGAAGCACCTCTTACCGTTGTTTTTGCTTCCTTTGAATAATTATGTGGTTATTCACTTGATCATAAAACCTTGAAAGTGTTTGGTTATGTCTGATTTGTTCTTTCGCAACCTCATGAGTATACCAAACTTGAATTTGAGCACGTATTTCTTGCTTTCATGATTATGGTATTAAACATAAGGGATATTGTTGTTGGCATCCAATTTTGAATCAACTTTGAATATCTCGACATGTTACTTTTTGGGAGCATACAATGTAGTGACTCGAAAGTTATAATAATAAAAGGAAATGGAAAAATGGATTTTTGGCTAGGGTAGAAGAAAATTGGCGATGATTTTTTGAAGGAGCCAGAAAACCGGCGACCGTTTTCTGGCCAATACGGAAACTTATAAAGAACCGAGAGCTCATTTTAAGAAACAAAATCAAACTCTCTCTCTCTCTCTCTCTCTCTCTCTCTCTCTCTCTCTCTCTCTCACCCACGAACCTCTCTCCCTTCTCTCTACAAATTCCACTCCATTAAGCCCCATTTCAAGGATCAAGAACCATAATAGGGTTCCTAGGAAGATTCTTTACAACGTAGGCGGAGTAGAATTTCAATTTGGGGTTTTTGCGCACCATCCCAAAACTAAGGTAAAGGTGCTATTTGAGTGTTTTGGGTTGATTGTTTAATTATTAAAGGTATAAGCTTAGATGTGAATGTATTCCTGAGGTTAAATTGAGAAATTGGGATTTTGTATAATTCAGGGTTGGTGTATACACGACAGGCAGGCTAGGTTTTCAGTGGGTGTTTTTCCTCAAAGACCCAAGTAAATGATAAATAGTTTATAATTCAGGAAATGTGAGTATGAAACCATTCTGGGAAATTCAGTTGATTGATAGGGAAATATATATATGTGTGATTGCAGGATTATGGAATTATGAACGCCGTGGGCATGAGTTAGAATCAGTAGGCAAGTTTAGTTAGTCAAGTAAGGGAAATATGCTATGCTAGAAATTGTAAAAAAATTTATTAGTAATATATATATATATATATATATATATATATTGGGGTAAATTTTACAAGGTATAAATTAACTTCATTATCAGAAAATATAGATTTCAGAACATGAGTTTTATTAATTGTGTGGCATGAGTAGGTATTTGTTCAGTACAGAGTTTATATAGTTTTTTTCATAATATCCTAATATACAGTATTTTTTGACAGAAAAATATGCCTTACCAGACTTTAGAGAATTTTACAGACAAATATTTTATAGGCAGATATTTTACAGTATTTATAGTATACCATGATTTCTAAAATTTCAAAACCATAACACTCAGATATAACAGTATATTCAGTCAGATATTATAAATCAGATATTATAGTTATTTTAGTCAGATATTATAGTATTCTCATAACTTTTTTACAGTGTTATCGTTACTTTGGAATCATGATGAAACGGTAAGATAATTATATATTAGTATTATATAGTATCAGACCCTAATGAATTATTTTAATCAGATTAATTATTTCAGTCCGATTTAGTCAGTAGAGCATGGTACCATAGTTATTTCATATCAAAGTGCAACCACATATCTCAAATAGTGTGTGGATTTTCGTCAACCGGGCCTTGGAGGGATTGTAGGCTCCCTAATATTCTGAGTATAAGTGGCCGGTTTGACGAGGGAGAGGCCAGTACTGAGCCTTTGGAGGGATTGCAGTAAGGCTGGTTTGAGGATTGATAGTGTAGTGACCCGAAGAATAATAGCATTTTAATAATAATAAGAGGGAGAGAAATAGATTTCGTCAACGACATTGCATTTTGGAAAATATAATAAATTCAAGGGATTGCCAAGACTCATCGACGAATACAGGGCTTCATCGACAAGTGTATAAGGAAATTTGTCGATGAATACAGGGTTTCATCGACGAATTTAATGAAGGATTTTTCGACGAGGTGACATGTCTCGTCAATGAATCTGGCCCTATAAATAGCGGATCGTTGGGAAAATGAAGTTGGATTTCATCCCAAATTCAGGGTAAGGCCTTTTAACCTATTTTTGACCTTATGGTAGTTATAAGAAATGATGTAGGTGATGAAATATTGATATTTTGTTCTGGCAAATATTATTTTCAAGGTGTTGTGTTGGAGGCTCTGCGGGTGTTAGGCTAGTATTCCATAGGGGCTTTCCAATAGTTAGTTAAGGGAAATATGCTATGCTAGGTATTTTTAGAATATTATACACTTTATTAAATGATAAAAATTATGTATTACAGTATCATGTGGCTTGTGAATATGAATATAGTACGGAGATATGTTTTACGATATTTCAGTATTCTAATTTTACGATATTTTAGTACCATGATTTCATAAACCTCAATACCATGATAATACGAATATCAGTATTATGATCATGTAGTTTTAGTACTATTATTATGCAAATGTCAGTGTTATGATTATACAGTTCTCAGTATTACGTATGAACTACAGTTACAGTTTATGCAGCATCATGGTTATTTCAGTATTTCAGAATCATGGTAAATCAGATAGATATGTATATAGAAATATATTATATGATATCAGACCCTATTGGACTATGCAGCTATAGAGCACGGTACCGTTGCTACAGATATTACGTTACTTTTTGAGTGCAACCACCTATTTAGATAATACGTGGTAAGGTCGATCACCTAGGCCCTTGAAGAGGTTAGGCTCCCCATCTAGATATGGGTTAAGGTGAGCAGATTGATCGATGGAGTATAGTGATTTATTTCTGGTTGGCCGGCCAAGGTAAATCCCGCCTACGAGCCACACAACCCTGTCATGAGGGGGTAAGTTATGACACACAGATATCCACAGGGAACAGTTTCAATTAATATTACGTATGTATAGATTTGCAGAAACAGGGAACATACTTACTTATACTAGAAGTATTTTGAATAATATTCTCCGATACTGACATGTTAAACATTTGGGACAGGGGTGGTGGATTTTATCACTTATACTTTATTTATATATTCAGTTATACATGTTTATTTGAAAACAGATTTTCATGACATAGTAGCTCATTTGCCACACACTAGTAATAGCATATTTCTTCTTACTGAGCGTTGGCTTATCCCAGTGTTGAAACATTTTTTAGGAGATCCAGGTAGGCGAGCAGACCATACTCGTAGATAGAAGGGCTTCTATACTGCCCTGTGAGTGGAGAGAGTACATTTTGGGAGTATTTTTGTGTACCCTAGCTAGTTAAGGGTATTTTGGGGAACAGACCTATGTATATATATTTTGGAAAACATGTAGTACTCTGGTATTGTGTGGTATTGGTTTGGTATAGTATATATATATATTCATATGGTTATGTTTATGTGATTTATGCTTCTCGCTACTTAGGTTATTGATTGGGTTTACTCCCAGTATGGTATCAGAGCATGTAGAATGTTATAGTATATATAAAAAAAAAAAAAACCCAATTAATTATGGTGGTCGTTTTAGATAGAGTATCAATTGACTTATCCTGGTGGGTCAACTAGAGTTAAATCCCGCCTATGGGCCGCACAACCCTGTCATGAGCAGTTTAATCATGACATATAGTTTTCCAGGGTAGTTTTCACTGTTATATATATATATATATATATATATATATATAGAGAGAGAGAGAGAGAGAGAGAGAGAGAGAGAGAGAGAGAGAGAGAGAGAGATTTTTAGGATAACACGAGATATATTATAATATTAAAAGTATGAATAAATAGAAAACTCAGATAATATAGTTTTATTTCAAGCCACATAGGTGTGAGTTACACAAAATTATATTTCAAATGATATCTCAGTTTAGTTATTTATCAGTAAATTATTTATGTAAACTCAGCTGCCACACACTAGTAATAGCATATTTCGTCTTACTAAATGTTGTCTCATCCCAGTAATTTAACATTTTTCAGGTGATCCACCTAGACGAGTAGATCAGGCTTGAAGATAGGGAGGTCGGTTACACTGCCCTATTTGTAGGCTAAGTGTTTCTAGGAGAAAAGTAGTTTTGGGTAGATCTCAAAAGTTCTGATAGATGATACTAGAGAGTTATGCTTTTGTGTATGTATATTTTGGGGAGATACTGAATTCTGGTATTGTGTATATGGTTGTACAGTTTTGTGTTTTACGCTGCATAAGTATTTTTCCAATAGTTATTATAAGGGTATCCGAGTAAGGTAATTTATAGTATATGTTTTTTTTTTTTTTTAAATGGTGTGAAATTTAAGGTTGTTATATTTTTCTATCAAAACCTAGGTTGCTAGGTTCTGTAGACTCTAGAGTATAGCAAAAAATAATACCAGAATATAGGAATGGAATTTTGAGAAGGATGGAGCTGAATATCAGTGAGTTAATGTTGGGAAACTAGGATGAGAATTTAGGGTTCTGTTCTGCAGTCTGGAAGCAAGAACTTCAGGGTAGTTTTTGTGTTTTTCCTGGGATGATGATTTTAGGAAAACCATAGTAAACTATCATTGATTTCTTTTCCATATGGTAGGACTAGACCTTAAATTAGTAATAGGTGGTATGAGAGCATTTTAGATTAATGAAAGTGAGGATAGTATTATGAGGCTCAAATTCTTATAATAATTTGTTATTAATGCAAGATGGGCCCTGGAGGTAGTAGTGCTCACGCTAGCAGCGATGACGAAGTAGGGTGCTCTAACATGGGTGGCAGAGACTCAGATGTTGTTTTATGCAGCGTAGCTCAACAAGTCATGGCTGAGATTACACAAAGCTCCAAGAAGCAGGGAGGCCCGTCTGCAACCCAGGGGTGTACCATAGAAAAGTTCACGAAAATGAATCCTCCAGCGTTTTCAGGAGCAGTTGATCATGCAGTTGTTGAGAACTGAATGCAGAAGATAAAGAAAGTACTGGTGGTGCTTCATTGTACTGATGAGCAGAGGGTCCTTTATGCCACGTATAAGTTGATAGGAGAGGTCGAGAGATGGTGGAAGACCATGAAATTATTGAAGGAGCAGAGACCCATACCAGAGCCTATGACGTTCAAAGAGATATTCTTTGACAAATATTACCCTTCCACTATCAGAGAGGCTAAAGTGCAGGATTTTTTTGGGTTTGACTCAGGGGCCATTGATAGTCCAGCAGTATGCGGAAAAGTTTATAGAGCTATCAAGATTTGCTCCATACATAGTGCCAGATGAAGCTAAGAAGCCAAAAAGTTTGAAAGAGGTTTGAGGAGAGATATATATATAAGCAGGCGACAGTTTTAAAGATATTGGACTTCACTGAATCAGTTGACAGAGCCACAATAGCATAGGAGAGCAAACAGACAGATGTGGGAGTACCGAGCTAAAGGAAGAGACTCATGCCTTCAGGTTTTCAGGCAAGTTCCAGTTGGCGCCCATGGAGAGGATCTCGATACAGAGGAGGCCAGAGGCAAATGACAGGACACCAAGAGTTTCAGGGTGAGCAGACTTTTCCTATCTGTCCCAGATATGGGTAGAGGCATCTAGGTGAGTATAGGATGGGAGAGAATATCTGCTATAGGTGCGAAATATGAGGACATAGGGCTTGATCATGTCAGGGATCGCCGGCCCAAGCACCTATTCATAGACCGTTCTAGAGTGGTTATCAAGCACCTCATGGAGGCTAACAGAGAAACACAGCACCGACGAGAGTTTATGCATTGACACTGGGAGATGCTAAGGTTGTTGGAGACATCGTGACAGGTATTATTATTGTTTTACCATATAAAGTTGTTGCTTTGTTTGACATAGGTGCCACTCATTCTTTCGTGTCATTGGGATATGCTAAGTTATCTGGGATTGATGCACAACTGTTAAATGTTGAATTATTAGTAGCCACACCGACTGGATCAGTAATGAGATGTAGGAGGGTACTAAAAAAATTTTCCAGTGGGCATTCAGAAGAAAGTACTACCAATCAATCTTGTGGTACTAGATATGTAGGGGTTCGATGTGATATTGGGTATGGACTGGCTGATGGTTAATCACGCCAACATAGATTGTCATTGAAAAGAAGTGATTTTCATACCCCTAGGTGAGCAAAAATTCAGATTTATGGGTTCACAGGTGCACGCCTTGCCATAGTTAGTATCAATAATTCAGGTAAGGAAGCTACTTCAGAGTGGTTGCTAGGGGTATATTGCTTACATAAAGGAGTTTCCAAGGGAAGAACTGAAACAGTCTGATATTTCAATAGTTATAAAATTTCTAAATGTCTTTCCAAAGGAATTGCCTGGTTTACCACAAAATCGAGAGATTGAATTTGCCATGGATCTACTACCAGGGCCGGCACCAGTATCTAAAGCACTATACCATATGGCTCTAGTTGAAGTGAAAGAATTCAAAGACTAGTTGTAGGAGTTTATGGATAAAGGGTTTATCAGACCTAGTGTGTCGCCTTGGGGAGCACCAGTTTTTTTTATGGAAAGAAAAATGGGACTATGAGGATGTGCATATATTATAAAGAAATAAACAAACTAACAGTTAAGAATAAATATCCTCTTCCCCAGAATTGACGATCTATTTGATAAGCTCCAAGGGACGCAGGTCTACTCTAATATTGACCTTTGGTTAGGATACCACTAGGTGAAAGTTAGAGCAAAGGACGTCTCAAAGACATCTTTCCGAACTAGGTACGGGCACTACAAGTTCTTAGTAATGTTGTTTGGATTGACTAATGCACTGGCAGTGTTTATGGATCTAATGAATCAGGTGTTCCATCAGTACTTAGACCAATTTTTCGTAGTATTCATTAATGATATACTGGTCTACTCGAAGAGTTTTGACGAGCACGAGGATCATCTGAGGCTAGTATTACAAGTGTTAAGGGAGAAAAAGTTATACGCTAAATTCAAGAAATGTGAATTTTGGTTGAGGCAGGTCACTTTCCTCGGGAATGTGATCTCCGGGGATGGCATATTAGTTGATTCAAGTAAAATAGAAGCAGTGGGGAGTTGGGTGAGGTCAGTGAATGTTCAGGAGGTTAGGAGCTTTCTAGGTCTAATAGGGTATTATCGGAATTTTGTGGATGACTTCTCCAGATTATCAGGTCCACTGACATGAATCACGAGAAAGAATGTGAGGTTTGAATGGACTGATGATTGTGAGCAAAGCTTTAAGGAGTTAAAGTGGCGGCTGATCATGGCACCAATGTATCTATACCATCAGAAGAGGACGGATTTGTTATATACAGTGATGCATCTTTGAAGGGATTCGGCTATGTGTTAATGCAGCATGGAAGAGTTATTGCCTATGCACCTTGACAGCTTAAGGAGTATGAAAAGAACTACTCTATGCACGATCTACAGTTAGCAACAGTGGTGTATGCTCTGATGATCCGGAGGGACTATCTTTATGGTGGAAAATGCGTGATCTTCACTGATCATAAAAGTTTAAAGTATTTCTTCACCCAAAAAGATTTGAATATGAGGCAAAGGAGATGACTAGAGCTCATTAAGGATTATGATTACACCATTAGCTACCACCCAAGAAAAAAAAATGTGGTGGCTGATGCACTGAGCCGGAAAGCAGTAGGAACAATGATGTCCGTAGTCGAAATTTAGCATCTGATACAAATGGACCTGGAGAGGTTAGGTGTGGAGCTGGTAGAGGAAGGTCACCAAACATTCATTGCCAACCTGGTGATGCAGCCTACATTATAGGAGAGAATAAAAGCTACTCATAGAAATGACGCAAAGTTGGTAGAGTTGATAGAGAAAGTGCAGGACAGTTAGGAAGAGGAGTTCAGTATATCTGATGATGGAGCCCTACGATTTTGTACTATATTGTGATTCTGAGATTATGAGATCTATCTTAGAGGAGGCACACAGATCCCTATACACAATTCATCTTGGCAATACTAAAATGTATCGAGATCTCTGAGAATCTTTCTGGTGGACTAGCATGAAAAGAGAGATAGAAGAATTCGTGGAGCACTGTTTGACGTGCCAGCAGGTAAAGGTTGAGCATTAGAGGTCAACAGGATAGTTGTAGCCACTCCACATTCTTGAGTGGAAGTGGGACCATATATCTATGGATTTCGTCACAGGTTTGCCGCCAGCGCTGCATGTTCAGAACGCTATCTAGGTGATTGTAGATCGGTTGATGAAGAGGGCCCACCTTCTCCTTATTAAAGTTGGCTACCCTATGAACAGACTGGCAAATATATATATTCAGTATATAGTTCGACCTCATGGAGTGCCAGTATCTATAGTTTTAGACCAAGACTCGCATTTCACATCACGATTTTGGAGGAGCTTATAAGAGGTTTTGGGGTCTCAGTTATCATACAGCACAACTTTTCATCCTCAGACTGATGGGAAAATAGAGAGGACGATTAAGGTACTTGAGGATATGTTTCGAGCGTGTGTGCTGGATTTTGAGGGCAGGTGGACCCAGTATATGCTTCTGGTTAAGTTTGCGTATAATAATAGCTATCAGGCTAGCATCGGGATGGCACCTTATGAGGCATTGTATGGTGGGAGGTGTAATTCTTCATTATACTGGGATGAAATGGGTGATAGGCAAGTTTTGGGACCATAATTAGTGCAATAGGCGTACGATAAAGTTCGACTAATTAAAGACAAAATCAGTGCAGCTAAGAGTCAATAGAAAAGCTACGCAGATACTTGCTACCAAAAACTAGAATTTGATGTGGAAGATCAGGTGTTTTTGAAAGTAGCACCGCTGAGAAGGGTTATGAGATTTGGGAGGATGGGTAAGCTGAGCCCTAGGTTTATTGGCCTATTCGAGATACTAGAAAGAGTGGGTTCAGTTGCCTACAAGCTAACTTTACTACTAATGTTATCTAGAATACATGACGTATTCCATGTTTCCATTATGAGAAAATACATCCCAGATCCCTCCTATGTGATCAGCTACGAAGAGATAGAGCTCACGAATACACTAGTATATGAAGAGACGCCAATGCAGATCTTGGATAGAAAAGAACATGAGTTGTGTACTAAGAGAATTCCATTAGTAAAACTCCTGAGGAGAAATCATGTGGTGGAAGAGGCCTCATGGGAGTTAGAGGAAGAAATACAATAGAGATACCCACATCTGTTCACTGGGGATCAATATTAGACAGAAAGAACAATAACAATTTAGGTAAGGTAAATTCAGTTTATGTAGTTTGGTTTTATTTTATGCAAAGTAGAATGATGTATGTACAAGTTGTATATTAGGCTATAGGATAGGTAGTGTTTTGGGTTTGTGAGAATTTTATTTTATGTATATTTTTTTAATCTCTCAGAATAGTATATGTAACCACGGTATTCCTCCGCCATAAGTGAGGGCAATTAATAAAATAAGTAGCCATTTTTTCCTCAGGGAAAGGTGTATAGCATAGATAGTAAATTTCGAGGACGAAATTCTATTTTTTAGGAGGGGAAAATGTAGTGACCAAAAAATTATAATAATAAAAGGAAATGGAAAATGGATTTTTGGCTAAGGTAGGAGAAAACCAGCGATGGTTTTCTGAAGGAGCCAGAAAATTGGCGATGGTTTGGGTTTTAACTGTGGCCAGGTAAAGGTAAAACGATAAATTTGGAGATGATTAATAGAAAATCGACAACGATTTTCTAAGAAGCCCAAAAAATCGGCAACGATTTTTTGGCTAGTGCTGAAACTTATAAAGAACCAAGAGCTCATTTTAAGAAAAAAAAAAATCAAACTCTCTCTATCTCTCTTCTCTCTCCTCTCTTGAACCCACGAACCTATCTCCCCTCTCTCTACAAATTCTGCTCCATTAAGCCTCGTTTCAATGATCAGGAACTACCACAGGGTTCCTTGGGAGATTATCTACAATGTAGGCAGAGTAGAATTTCAATTTGGAGTTTTGGGGCACCATCCCAAAACTAAGGTAAGTGTGTTATTTGAGTGTTTTGGGTTGATTATTTAATTATTGAAGGTATAAGCTTAGATGTGAATGTATTCCTGAGGTTAAATTGAGAAATTGGGATTTTGTATAATTTAGGATTGGTGTATACATGGTAGGCAAGCTTGGTTTTCAGTGGGTGTTTTTCCTCAGGGACCCAAGTAAATGATAAATAGTTTATAATTCAGGAAATGTGAGTATGAAACTATTCTGTGAAATTCAGTTGATTGACAAGGAAATATATGTGTGTAATTGTAGGATTATGGAATTATGAACACTATAGGCGTGAGTTAGAATCAGTAGGCGAGTACATTTAGCCAGGTAAGGGAAATATGCTATGTTAGGAATTTTAGAAATTTTTATCAGTAATATATATATATATATATATATATATATGTGTGTGTGTGTGTGTGTGTGTGTGTGTGTGTGTGTGTGTTTTGAGGTAAATTTTATAGAGTATAAATTAACTTCATTATCAGAAAATACAAATTTTAGAACATGAGTTTTATTAATTGGGTGACATGAGTAGCTATTTTTTCAGTACAAAGTTTATATATTTTTTTCAAAATATCCTGATATATAGTATTTTTGTACAGAAAAATATGTCTTACTAGATTTTACAGAATTTTACAGACAGATATTTTACAGGCAGATATTCTATAGTATTTATAGTATACCATGATTTCCAAAATTCCAAAACCATAACACTCAGATATTACAATTTATTCAGTCAGATATTATAAATCAAATATTACAGTTATTTTAGTTAGATATTACAGTATTTTCAAAACAGTTTTACAGTGTTATCATTATTTTGGAATCATGATGAAACAGTAGGATAATTATATATTAGTATTATATAGTATAAGACCCCGATGAATTATTTCAGTCAGATTCAGTCAACAGAGTATGGTACCATAGCTATTTTAGATCAAAGTGCAACCACATATCTTAGATAGTGTGTGGATTTCCATCAACCGTGCCTTGAAAGGATTGCAGGCTCCCTAGTATTTTGGGTAAAAGTGGCCTGTTTGACAAGAGAGAGGCCAACACTGAGCCTTTGGAGGGATTGTAGTAAGGTTGGAATAAGGATTGATAGAGTATCAGTTGACTTATCTTGGTTGGCCAACAAGAGTTTTGTCCCGCTTATGGGCCGCACAACCCTATCCTGAGGGGTTAAATCATGACATATAGTTTTTCAGGATAGTTTTCATAGTTATATATATAAATATATATATATATATATACATATATATATATACATATATATATATATATACATACAGATTTTCAGGATAATAGTAGATATATTATAATATTAGTAGTATGAATAAATAGAAAACTCAGATAATATAGTTGTATTTTAAGCCACATAGGTGTGAGTTACACAGTATTATATTTTACATGATATCTCAGTTCAGTTATTTATCAATAAATTATTTATGTAAACTCAACTGTCACACACTGGTAATAGCATATTTCGTCTTACTGAGCGTTGTCTCATCCCAGTAATTTAACACTTTTCAGATGATCTAACTAGATGAGCAAATCAGGCTCGAAGATAGGGAGGTCGGTTGCACTACCCTGTTTGTAGGGTAAGTTTTTCCAGGAAAAAAGTAGTTTTGGGTAGATCTTAGGAGTTTTGATAGATGATACTAGAGAGTTATGTTTTTGTGTATATATATTTTGGGGAGATACTGAATTCTGGTATTGTGTTATATGATTGTACAGTTTTGTGTTTTTTGCTACATAGGTATTTTCCAGTAGTTATTACAGGGGTATCAGAGTAAGGTAATTTACAGTATATATATATATTTTTAAAAATGGTGTGAAATTTCAGGTTGCTACATAAAATGTTTTTTCTCTCTTAAAATTTCAGGGTTTTGCCTCATCTTCTTCTTTATTCTTTACTAATTTGTCTATCGACTTGTTTCTTGATTGTTCTCTTACAGACTCTACTACTGAGCTAAGCACTTTATCCTTAGAATCTACACCATCTATTGAGCTTGTAACCACTCAATCTGGTTCTTCTTCTTCATCATCTACTCCCCCTCTCCTTCACCGTTCTAGATAGAGTAAGTTATTTGCCTATTAAATTTTGTGACTATCATTGTTATTCAACCATTGCATCTCTAAATGAACTTTGTTCTTACAAGGAAGCCAGCTCTTATCCTATGTGGCAGCAAGTAATGAAAAATGAAATTCATGCCTTGGAAAAGACACAAACTTGGGACTTGGTTGATCTTCCTCTTGGTAAAACTTTAGTGGGTTGTAAATGGGAATACAAAATTAAGACTCACTCAGGTGGTTTTGTGGAGCGTTACAGGACTTATTTAATTGTCAAAGGTTTCACACAAGAGTATAAGATTGATTACAAAGAGACCTTTGCACATATGGCTCAAATTACATATGTTAGGAGTCTCTTAGCTATCACTTCTATTAAAAAATGTAAATCATATCAAACGGATATAAAAAAATGCCTTCCTTAATTGTGATCTTCAAGAAGAATTTTAGATGCGGCCACCACCAGGCTATGCTTGTGCTTCTTCAAAGGTTTGTCATCTTCATTTAGCCTTTTATGGCATGAAATAAGCCCTTCGTTCTTGGTTTTCAAAGTTTAGTTTGACCATTGATTAGTTTGGGTTCTTATTTAGTTCTTATGACTTTGCTATTTTTATTCGTTAAACTAACAACGACATGATTCTTCTTCTATTATATATTGATGACATGATTATTACATGTAACAACCCAGGAAATTTTTAAATAATTTAAGATAATAAGGAAGATAGAAAGGGAAGGAAGAACAAACTCGAAAGGTGGCAGCAAACATTCATCGACGAATAGATTGGTCTCATCAACGAATGTTCCTCTTAGCTCGTCGACGAGGGTACGTGTCTCGTCAACGAGGAATTACTGAGAAGGGTTCTTTGCATGACTGAAATTCGTTGATGAGTTGGCTGTCTCATTGACGAACTGTGTACTAAGACTCGTCGATGAATCCTTGGGTATAAAAAGTGGTTTTCTTTCATTTCAGCGCGAAATTCTTGCATGTTCTCCTTCTCTCTCTAAAAACTTCAGCCATTCCACCTTCTCTCTTCTATTCCGAGCCGGATTTAACTCGGTTTGATGATCGGAAGCTACCACAAGACTCCTAGGAAGATTTTTTAAAATATAGGCAGAGTGGATCTTTGATTTGAGTAGTTTGGGAAACATCCCAAAACCAAGGTAAGTGAATTATTTTGGAATTTCTTTAACAAATATTGTCATTTGGAGCTTAGGAAGTACTATAGGACTATTATATTAAAATTTGAGGAACTTGGAATTTTGGATTTCAGGGTCTCATTTTGTTAATTTTGGGTCTAATTTCGAGGAGCAGGTAAAGGGAAATATTTTATAATGGCCCTTTTAATAATTTTAAATGACTAGTTTTGCATATGAAATTATATATATACAGGTATAATTTTCCAAACCTTGCTGGTATTGAAAATATTGTTTTTAGATAGATAAATTATATTGGGAAAAATCATGTGGTTGAAACCATTTTTGATAATTAAATGATCATGATTAATGTGGAATGAGGAATTATTGAAAATGTGAATGTTGTTGATTGTAAAATTCTAACTGATTGAATATGCTGATGTTGGGTATATTGTGGTGAATTCTTGGGTATGTTGAATGGTTGAATTATGTTGATTCGGTTGTGGTTCATGTAAATTGCGATATAGCGTTGGCAGTGGTATGAGGAGGTCGTTATATCGTACCTGATATAACCGTCATATAACACTAGCAATGGTATGAGGAGGTCGTTATATGGACGTTTATATTGGAAGGTAAACATTGGCAGTGGTATGAGGAGGTTGTTTACCTATTTACCATGGATGGAGTGTTGTCTTGTTTCCTGTGTGGTTTGTATAGTCCTGTGTGGACCAGTCCTGTGTGGATATTGATGGTGTGGTTAGATTTGTCCTATGTGGACCAGTCCTATGTGGACATTGATGTTGTGGTTTGATTAGTCCTGTGTGGACCAGTCATGTGCAGACATTTATGTTATGTGGTTTGATTAGTCTTGTGTGGACCCGTCCTGTGTGGACATATATGTTGTGTTTGATCCTGTGTGGATTGTTTAAGTTATGTTACTTGTGTGGAGTTATGTGAAATGAATGTGGTCAGCAGCGTGTGATTTTAATTTAACTAAGTATTTTGGGTAAAGTAGATTATTCCACCTGAGGGCATGCTGAGGAAGGCAAGTACTCTAGTAATTATTTGTGGATACCAGAGTAAAGGGAACCCACTTGTATAGGCAGGTGATCCTCCCCATTCTCGGTGACTTTACCTGGATACATAACCTGAGGGCTTACTGAGAAAGGTAAGTGCCCTGGTTCTAACACTAGAGCAAAGGGAACCTACTTGTATGGGCGGGTAGACTTCTCTATTCTCGGAAATTAACATTAAAATACTGATAGTTATGGGTATGTGATTGGATGATAAATACATTAACTTTGTGTGATTATGGGCATGATATCTAGGCTACTCGTGAATTGTGTGTGCACTTTGGATGGATAATTTAATTGCATAATTAAACACTTAGCCACACATTATTATAAACTATTTCTTCCTTGCTGAGAAGTGTCTCACCCCGCTTTATGTTAAATCTTTTCAGGTTATCCAGGAGATCGAGCTTAGATAGCTCCTGAGCGGGTAGTTTTGTGAGTGAAACTAGAACAGTTATGTTTTAGTTTTTATGTTTCTTTATATTTCTTCCAGGTTGTAATATGGTAAATATGGATACATGTATAAGTTTGTTGATGTACAAATATAGAACTCTGGTATATTATGTTTGAGATTATTTTTATCATTTTTTCACTACATGAATGGTATTAGAGACACGTGTCAGTCCCTTAACACTCCAGGCCCCACATGGCGGATCCGAGGCGTTACAGTTGGTATTAGAGCATAACGGTCTTGCGTACTTTAGGAGGATTAATACTAGAGTATAGGTTTGAATTGAATAAGGGTAGGAATGGGTAGAATAGGGTATTCACAGGAGTTTGAGGTTGTTTCATAGCTTGGAGGCAAAAATCCTTTGATGGACTTCTGTGATTTTCTGAATCAGTCGATGGTTTTAGAAAACCACGGTAAATCCATTGACAGCGACGTCTTCGAGTTGTGAAACTGAGATCTGGAATGTAATTTGGAAGTTTAAATGATTGTGGACAAATGGATGTTGGATGTTTATTTGAGGATATGTATATTAATTTGGTTTTACGTTATGGTGTTTATGTCAAATATATAAAGATGTGGAGATGCTAAATTACCTTGTTGTGCATTTATATCGAGGGATGGATCCTAGAGGCAAGGGCATGGATGAAGGAGGAGAAAGTGAGATGGGAGCTTCCATCGGGGACTAGATTGACACCTCTCGGCTGTTACAAGGAATAGCTTGTCGGGTTAGGGAAGAAATGAGATGGGATTATGGAGGAACAGGTTATCCAGCAGTGCATCAGGGTTGCACCATTGACCAGTTCACTCATCTGAAACCATTGTCTTTTTGAGGGTGGCTCTGATCTAATTAAGGCTGAGATGTGGATGCAAGAGATGGAGAAAATTCTTGTCGTGTTAAATTGTACCGAGGAGCAGAAGGTCCTCTTCTCCACTTTCAAGCTGGTTGGAGAAGCTAAACAGTTGTGGCATACGATGAAATTATTAGGGGAATAGCGAGTGGTACCTATAGCAATGACCTGGGTTCACTTCAAGCAGGTTTTCTATGACTGATATTATCCTGCCACCACCAGAAATGCAAAGGTGGAGGAATTTTTCAACTTGACTCAGGGACGCCTCACTGTTCAGCAGTACGCTGTTAAATTTCTGAAGTTATCCCGTTACTCACCTTCTGTGGTTCCAAATGAATATCAGAAGGTGAGGTGGTTTGAGAGGGGCCTAAATCGGAGGATCTATGAGCATATGGCGTGTTTTCAGATTCAAGATTTCATGGAGTTGGTAGAGAAAGCTACGGTGGTAGAGTCAAGCCTGCAAAGAGGTATGGAGGCATCAGAACGAAGGAAAAGGCCCGCGTCTCCATGATCCCAAACAAATGTCAGACATGGGTCATGGAGGGGAGACAGAGATGCAGCAAGCCAGGGGTCAAAAAGAGGTGATCGGGGTCAATAGGGCGACTCGTCATGCCCCCATTATCCTAGGTGTAATCAACGGCATTGGGGTGAATGCAGGGGTAGGAGTGTTATATGCTACATGTGTGGTAGAAAGGGACATCTAGCTCGGGAATGTCAAGAACCGTCGAATAATGCACCAGCCTCGAACTAAAACCAAAACCAAAACCAAAGGAACAATCTAGTGCCTCATGGGGGCGGAGGCCCGGCGCGTGTCTACATGTTGGGTACACCTGAGAAGGGAAATACTAAAGGCCCAGGTAATACATTTATGTTAGTATGTGTATTAACGTTGTTTGACTTTATTCGATTGGATGTTGCATATATTTGAATTGTTTGAAATTCGTAATAATGTGGTTAGTTAGCTTTTGGTGTATAAACGGGTGATTAACGAATTTTGAGGACGAAATTCTTTTTAGGGGGGAAGAATGTAACAACCCGGGAAATTTTAAAATAATTTAAGATAATAAGAAAGATAGAAAGGGAAGGAAGAAAAAATTCGAAAAGTGGCAGCAAACATTCGTCAACGAATAGACTGGTCTCGTCGACGATTGTTCCTCTTAGCTCGTCGACAAGGGTATGTGTCTCATCGATGAGGAATTACCAAGAGGGGTTCTTCGCATGACTGAAATTTGTTGACGAGTTGGCTGTCTCATCAACGAACTGTGTACTAAGACTCGTCGACGAATCAATGTGTCTCGTCAATGAATCCTTGGGTAAAAAAAGTGGTTTTCTTTCATTTCAGCTCGAATTTCTTGCATGTTCTCCTTCTCTCTCTAAAAACTTCAGCTATTCCACCTTCTCTCTTCAATTTTGGGCCGGATTCAGCTCAGCTCGAAGATCGGAAGCTACAACAAGACTCTTGGGAAGATTCTCCGCAAATAGGCGGAGTGGATCTTTGATTTGAGTAGTTTGGGAAACATCCCAAAATCAAGGTAAGTGAATTATTTTGGAATTTCTTTAACAAATATTGTCATTTGGAGCTTAGGAAGTACTATAGGAGTATTATATGAAGATTTGAGGAACTTGGAATTTTGGACTTCAGGGTCTCATTTTGTTAATTTTGTGTCAAATTTCGAGGAGCATGTAAGGGGAAATATTTTATAATGGCCTTTTTAATAATTTTAAATGACTAGTTTTGCATATGAAATTATATATAAACAAAAATAATTTTCTAAACCTTGCTGGTATTGAAAATATTGTTTTTAGATAGATAATTTATATTAGGAAAAATCATGTGGTTGAAACCATTTTTGATAATTAAATGATCGTGATTAATGTGGAATGAGGAATTATTAAGAATGTGAATGTTGTTGATTGTAAAATTCTGACTAATTGAATATGCTAATGTTGGGTATATTGTGGTGAATTCTTGGATATGTTGAACAGTTGATTTCTGTTGATTCGATTGTGGTACATGTAAATTATGATAGAGCGTTGGCAGTGATATGAGGAGGTCATTATATCGTACCTGATATAACCGTCACATAACGCTGGCAATGGTATTGGGAGGTTGTTATAGGGACATTTATATTGGGAGGTAAACATTGGCAGTGGTATGAGGAGGTTGTTTACCTATTTACCATGCACGGAGTGTTGTCTTGTATCCTGTGTGGTTTGTATAATTCTGTGTAGACTAGTCCTGTGTGGACATTGATGTTGTGGTTAGATTTGTCCTGTGTGGACCAATCCTATGTGGACATTGATGTTGTGGTTTGATTAGTCTTGTGTAGACCAGTCCTGTGTGGACATCTTTCCTGTGTGGTTTGATTAGTCTTGTGTGGACCAGTCTAGTGTGGACATATATGTTGTGTTTGATCCTGTGTGGATTGTTTGCGTTATGTTACTTGTGTGGAGTTATGTGAAATGAATGTGGCCTGCAACGTGTGATTTTAATTTAACTAAGTATTTTGGGTAAAGTAGATTATTCCACCCGAGGGATTGCTGAGGAAGGCGAGTACTCTGGTAACTATTTGTGGATACCAGAGTAGAGGGAAGCCACCTGTATGGGCGGGTGATCTTCCCCATTCTCGGTGAATTTAGCTGGATACATAACCCGAGAGCTTACTGAGAAAGGTGAGTGACCTGACGTTAGCACTAGAGCAGAGGGAACCTACTTGTATGGGTGGGTAGACTTCCCTATTCTCGGAAATTAACATTAAAATACTGATGGTTATTGGTATGTGATTAGATTATAAAGACATTAACTTTGTGTGATTATGGGCATGATATCTGGGCTACTTGTGAATTGTGTGTACACTTTGGATGGATAATTTAATTGTATAATTAAACACTTCAGCCACACATTATTATAAACTATTTCTTCCTTACTGTGAAGTGTCTCACCCCTCTTTATGTTAAATCTTTTCAGGTTATCCAGGAGATCGAGCTTAGATAGCTCCTGAGCGGGTAGTTTTGTGAGTGAAACTAGAACAGTTATGTTTTAGTTTTTATATTTATTTATATTTCTTCCAGGTTGTAATATGGTAAATATGGATACATGTATAACTTTGTTGGTGTACAAATATAGAACTCTGGTATATTATGTTTAAGGTTATTTTTATCATTTTTCTGCTGCGTGAATGGTATCAAAGATGCATGTTGATCTCTTAACACTCCGAGCCCCACGTGGCGGGTCCGAGGCATTATAGTTGGTATCAGAGCATAACGGTCTTGCGTACTTTAGGAGGATTAATACCAGAGTATAGGTTTGAATTGAATAAGGGTAGAAATGGGTAGAATAGGGTATTAACAGGAGTTTGAGGTTGTTTCGTAGCTTAGAGGCAGAAATCCTTTGATGGACTTCTATGATTTTATGAATCAGTCGATGGTTTCAGAAAACCATGGTAACGATAAATCCATCGACAGTGACGTCTTCGAGTTGTGAAACTGAGATCAGGAATATAATTTGGAAGTTTAGATGATTGTGGATAAATGGATATTGGATGTTTAATTGAGGATATGTATATTAATTTGGTTTTACATTATGGTGTTTATGTCAAATATATAAAGAGGTGGAGATGCTAAATTACCTTGTTGTGCATTTATATCCAGGGATGGATCCTAGAAGCAAGGTCATGGATGAAGGAGGAGAAAGTGAGATGGGAGCTTCCAGCGAGGACGAGATTGACACCTCACGACTGTTACGAGGAATAGTTCGTCAGGTTAGGGAAGCAATGAGACGGGATTATGGAGGAACGGGTTATCCACTGGTGCGTCAGAGTTGCACCAATGAAGTTGTAAAGTGCTATCCTATCTACTAAGTATTCATCACAATCAATATGTAAAGGAAAACATTAAAGGAAAACGATTAAATGAAAGCATGTAAAGATACTCAAAGAAAACCAGAGTAGGAATGTAAATACAAATGCATGTAAATCTAATCTATAGTGGTTCTCAATGGCATTTTAGGTTTGTCAATAACCCAAAATTGGCCAAAGAGGAACTCTAAGCGCATTGTCGAAGCTACTATTGTAACGTCCTGAACCCTTAAACCTGGGTCCGGCGCATTATACCTGATAATCCATAATCCATTATACATGCAGCGGAAAACATAACCATAATCTCCATATAACATAATACCAGAGTTTACTAATTCTAACTACCAACCATAATAAATTAATCATCAACCAGTATTCAAATATATACATGTCTCCAAAACTTTATCCACTAATACCAGTATGTATCACAACTATCCTTTTATAACTAACTTAAAACATAAAGACATAAAACATTAAATATACACATCAAAACTAACATAAAAATATACCCTTTTTCTTATATCTTCCAAAAAATGTTATAAAATCTCGAGCTCTCAAAGCTCGATCCTGAGAAATCCTGAAAAAAAAAAAATGAATTCATATTCGGGTAAGACACATCTCAATAGGGGAAGAAACAATATATTAAACTTAGCGTGTGGCCATTATAAGATTATACATATCATTTTATAATATTTGAAAATCATTAACATAATACTGAAAGTCATTTTCTGATCCTAAACAAACACATGCAAATGTTTAACCCACGAGATTACCCGAGGATAGGGCTGATTAACCACCCATATAAGTAGCATCCCTTTGCTCTGATACATTTAACAACCCAAAGGTCACAACTAAAGCATACCAGGGCACTCACCTTACTCAGTAAGCCCTCAAGTGATAAATTGATCTCGTACTCACACAGTTCATACAAAAGTTTACCTGCAAAGGCCCTAAGGATAGGGAAATCTACCCACCCATACAAGTAGGTTCCCTCTGCCCTAGTACGTTATGCGGCTACTGCCACATCTGTAGCTACTAGTGCACTCACCTTACTCAGCAAGCCCTCAAACGAAAGGTACGCCTCACCTAATCGTAACATGTTCTACGTACATACATACTTCTAATATCATAATACATCATTATTTCCATCGTTATTCAATCATTCACATATCATTCCTGTTCATAACTTAACTTTGCATTTCGTTTCACTTTAAGTGACTCTTTCCCATTTACATCATTTACCTTTGTCATTTCATTTCATTGTCATTTCATCGTCATTTCATTGCATAACATTTCATTTCATTACTTCGTACTACAGCTGGTCTTTAGCCATTATTAGTTAGTCTATGTAGAAATGTGTTAGATCTGCTAACACAGCTCATTTTAGCTGTCATCAGTTAGTCTACACAGAAGTGTGCTAGATTTGCTAACATGGCTATCTTTCATTTGTCTTACATTTACATGGTTGCATTTAACATACACAGGCAACACTGTCCATATCATATTTTATTCTCATTGTTTTACTTACTTAACCTACATCTTATACATTTAACATATATTTGCACACAACATTCTATTTACTCATGCCACACAATTTAGCAATAAAATTTATACACTGCCTGTAAAATAAGCCAACCAACATTTAATGTTTATATACTAAAAATACCTTTCATGTCTTACATAAATATTCTGAAAACATTTTTCCACTTTCATCAGTTCATTTTCACACATACATATCTAATAAACAGCCCTAAACTCGAAAGAAATATAATTGAAATGGCTGACATTTTACCCATACTGAAACATATACACGTACATATAACACAATTTATTTTTTCATTAAATTCATAAAAATTCTGATTTAATATATATTTTTTCCCTTACCTGGTTTCTTGAACTACACCAACAAGGACTCTGAAAAATACCTACGACACTCACCCGGACCCTGAAATTAAATTCCTAATTCTAATAAATTATTCTTGAGTAAAATATTATTTAAATTATTCCTAGGGCCATAATTCCTGAATAAATAAATATATCTTTAAATTTAGCCAAATTACCAAATTTCCCAAATCCCACTCTTGCTTTAGAGTAGGATTTAGAAAACCCCAATTGAAAAATTACCTACGCCAAAATGACGACAACGGCGATTAGGACCCAGTGGTGGTGCTTGATCGTCAATTTAACACCAAATTTAACTAGAAATTAAGAAATTAGGGAAAATATACCTTTCCCCAGGAATAGGGCTTAAGTCGTTCCCATGACAAATCTGCCCCAGTAGAAATGTTGGTGGCAAAGTTACAAATCCAACAACACTTTCTATTTCCCGATTAGTTGAATATTCATTGAAAAATGAGGGGAGAAAGAGAGACGGAGACGAAGACGGAGAGTGGGAGAAGAAGAAAGTACAGAGAGACTAAGAGAGAGCGAAGCTGAGAGATGCAGGAAGATGTAATTGGATTTCAAATTGAAATCCAATCCATCTTACCTTTAATATATATTATTATATTATTAAATCTTTTATATATATATATATATATATATATATACTTGAAATCCAATCCATCTTCCCTTTAATATATATTATTATATTATTAAATCTTTTATATATATATATATATATATATATATACTTGAAATCCAATCCATCTTCCCTTTAATATATATTATTATATTATTAAATCTTTTATATATATATATATATACTTTAACTTATATAAATATATTATAATAAACTAATATATATATATATATATATCTTTATTTCAATTTTTTTACTATTCTTTTATTTATTTAATTAATTTAATAATATTTAATTACTTCATTAATTAATTAATAATTACTCATTTTGTTTTCGTACTATTTTTTTATTTGTTTATTTAATACATTAATTTAATAGTGTTTAACCACTTAATTAATTAATAATTTTAATTAATTTTTTTAAAATTTTTTTTTTCGGGTTATTACACATAGTCATATGTCAGATGGTATGAATTAAATATCCATGCTCAATTTTTATGTTTTTGCTCAACATATCTCCTCCATATTACATTGTATCAATCAAAAGGAGAAGGTCATCACTAAGCATAAAAATAAGCATAAAACAAATAAATCATTATTCATCCTTCTTAAGACGATAATCAAGAATCCAAAATAGCATAAGAAACATCAAATGAGCAAACAATATTAGGTGCACAATTTAGTATATAAACTGCTGTCAGTCAGTCGTCTGAAATCTAGGGTCAGTCGCCTGATACTATTATTTATTTGAATTTTATCCAAACAGTAGAGCATCAGTCAACTGGGCCTCAGAGAGTCAGTCTCCTGACTTTACTAAACTTGGGAATTTTAGCAAGTCAAAGAGCAACCAATTGACTAAGGGTAACATGTCAGTCGACTGTACTTTAGTGTTTTTGACTTACCTGCTTTCCTCAACCATTTATCCTTGTTCCTTAACAAAAAAAAAAAACTTCTTTATTATGCAATAAGCTCATTTTATTTTGCATATGGATTTACCAATCTTCAAATATATTTTCAAATTGTCTGTTGAAGCATATAGTTCTTTGAATTTAATTCTTTTGAAGCCTTGTACAATTCATCCTTTTATAGTGGCCAACAATGTCATTCTTATGTTTTTGTTGCAATATAATAATCAACAATAAGCTCAAAAATTTATTCTTTAGATTTTCATAATCCATTTCAATTTATTTAATAGCCTTGTATTAATTGGGATTAAGTGATTAACCATAGATAGAACAATGACAAATTTTTTACTTGGAATTTGTGAATTCTTCATATTTTCTAAGTAGCAGCTTCTGATATGATCATGGAGTGAAGGCTTTTAATAATAATTTCAAAAGACTTCTTAGTTGAAACTTTCTTCTTGAATCAGCCATATGCTGTGGGTTTCAGATTCTTCACTTTGGAGCTTCTTTTAGTGTTCTTATAAATAAAAGAGTAACATATGCTGTGCTCTTAGAGTTTTTATCCTTAAGAGTTTATAACCTTTCAACAATTCAACTAAGGTTATGCTAATTCTTCCCTTTAGTTGCAGCTGATATAATGAATTATTTACCATGATATGCACAGTCAATATAGAATTTCAGTTTATGCATTAGACCTTCAAGGTCTCTAATATAGTAGACATATTTATTAATAATTTACATTTTAAGCATTATTTACTATCAAAGCACACTTATAGTCATCACTAAATCTCTTCTTATATTTGAATTGGCTACCTTAAATCCTATAGGCTATAGAGGCATCCCTTTTCATTTTAGTATAGATTTAGCTTTCTTAATTTCTAAAAAGGGAATGACTATTCCTAGGGTCTACGAAGTCCTTGGCTTGTGAACTAGACTTTCATCTTGGTACCCATACTTTCTTGGGCCTTAATGGTTTAACAAGAGATGTTTCTTTTACTTTCCAAACTAATTTAGTTTTCACACCCTTTCTTTTTAATGGACATTCAAACTTTATGTGCCCTTTCTTTTTACATAGGAAGCATGTAGTGTGAGTGTAAGCATATGTAGAGGTGCTAGCATAGTCTTTGGAGGCTTTTGCAAAGTATTCCATGTAGAGATTCTTTTTCCTTGTGTTCTCAAACTCCATTGAATCCTATGCCTTCTTTATCGAAAGACATTCTTTGTATTCCAATCATTATATCAAGGTTTTCTTTTCCTCTAGTAAAATTGTAGATGATTTTGGTTCGATCCTCAATTTTACTCTTAAGATCACAGATTTCTGAGTTTTTTTATATTTTTACCCTTTACTTGCAGCAATATTGCATCTTGAGACATTTTATTTATTTTTATTTCTAATTCAAATATATACAAATCTTTCTCATGTTCCATAGAAGATTGGGATCTTAGATCTTCCAATTCTTTCATCACCTTTTCATTATTGCTTTCTAATCTGTTGATTTTTACATCCTTTTCTCTTTCAGTAAGATTTTTAGATTATAATTCTTTCATTACAGCTTCATTCTTATTTTTCAATGAAGTGTATCGTTTAGTTATATTAACTAGAATCTTATGGATTTTGAATAGTTCACTTTGTAGTTCTTCATAAGATGGCATACTCTCATCATTGGATTCATCAGATAAATCATCACAAGAATCGTTAAATGATTTGGATGAGGAGCTTTGTGCTTCATCATCGTCCCATGCCATCAGACAACCATTTTCAACCTCTTGATCACTTGATTCACTCTCTGAACTACTGGAACTTATATTGTCCCATGTAGTGGCCTTCATTACCTTTTTCTTTTTCTTCTTAGAATCCTTCTCAAGCTGTGGACAATCTGGTTTTATGTGGCCTACTTTCTTGTAATTATAGCATGTAGGATGTTCATTCCTTGTTTCCTTTTTTTTGGTTTCTCCTTTATCTGATTTGGAATCCCTGAATTTTCTTATAAATTTATTTTTCTTTCTAAAGATTTTTGCAAGTCTCTTGGTTATGACGACTACATCATTTACATTCATTGTATCTTCATCTTCATCACTAGAACCTTCATTTGAGACTTTAAAAGCAAGGGATTCCTTGGTTTTAGATTTTCCACGTATTTCATTTATTGCCATCTCATACGTGAGGAGAGAACCTATTAATTCATCTAGTGAGGTGTTTTTCAAATTTCTTCCTTCAGTTATTGCAGTGGCCTTAGGTTCCCAAATTGGTGGAAGTCCTCTAAGTATTTTTCGGATCATCTCATATGTAGAGTAGTTTTTCTTTAAGGCATTGAGGGAGTTTATTATGTGAGTGAACCTAGTGTACATACTAGCAATGGTCTCATCCGGATTCATCCTAAAAGCTTCATATTCGCTAGTGAACATATCGATTATATTATCTCTTGCATCAATAGTACAATCATAGGTTACTTCAAGTTTATTCCCGATTTCTTTAGCTGATTTACATGCCATGACTCTATTGAATTCATTTACATCAAAAGCACAATATAGTGCAATCATTGTACTAAAGTTTATTTGCAGCATTTTTAGGTCATTATCAGTCATCTCTTCTTCTTCCTTAGGCATATCTTTGTTTTTTATGTTTTTTGTAGGGATGAGATCACCATGTGTGACTACTTTCCATACTTTCCAATTCATAGTTTGTAAGTATATGCTCATTCGTTGTTTCCAAAAGGTGTAGTTAACACCGCAGAAGATGGGTGGTCTAGAGGAGGATTGACCCTCAACAAAAGGAGATGCACCTAGATATGCCACAGGGATCTTTGTGAAACTTCTAGTTTAAGATTTACTACAACCCCGCTCTAATACCAATTGAGAAGTAAGGTGTGCTCCCAAGATGGGGGGTGAATTGGGATTTAAAAATTTCTTTGCAAACTCTTTGTTTTATAAGTTCCTTTAGTTAAGTATTAACCCCAGCAAATCTTCTTTTCAACAATATAATTCAAAATCAAAACTCAATTTAGCTTCTGAATATGTCAATCCAATCAACAAGGTAAGCTTGATTTCATAATACGAAACAAAATAGAAATTTCAGTAAGCTTCCAAAATTCAGACATTGATATCAAATAAGTTACTTGAATTTAAGTATGTAACTAATCCATAAGTCAATGAGTTTTGATATTTATCAATCAATGTACTCCTTTTAGTTAAGGTTTTCACAATTCCCAATAACAAATTAATTTCTAGCAATTAAGTAAGCATCCACGCAATTTATATATGTAAAATATTAAAAAGAGTAGGGAAGAGAGAGAGACACTGGATTTTTACAAGGTTTGGCCCCAAGGCCTACGTCCTTGCCCCAAGCAACCGCTCTGAGGATTCCAACTTTCTTTATTAGGCCAAAGTTACAACCTCTCTCTCTCAAAGGTGGAGTTTGCCTCTACAACAAGAATCCCCTCTCGTTAGAAAAAAAATTCAATCCCCTGAACCGTTAAAACAAATCTCTCTCTAACAAGAATACCCCATCTCGTTAGCCCAACGTTCAACAATCCTGAACCGTCAAAAAACAAAAGAAACAATTTGTATACAAGTAACACTCTCAACAAGAGCAGACTAGTACAATTGAATATAACAATATACTTCAATCAAAATCAATATGTAAAGATGAAGCTCAGATGATTGTTACCAGATTCCTAATTTAGAATTGAAATTCTCAATGCAAATAGATCAGAAAAAACCTTGGCTTTGTTAGCAATAGCTTTCATAAAATTTCAGTAGTAGTATTCTGGAATTTTTATTATGTGGTTGCTAGTTGTGGTTTAACTCTTAAAATCAATGTGTATTTATATAGTTAAAAATTAATTTTTCCTATTTCCCAAGTTACTTGGAGTATTTTTCAAGTTTTCTCAAAGTTTGGAGCCCAAGAAATCAACTTTGGAAAGTTTCCAACGCTGTTTTAAAAATTAAAACCCAAAGGCCAGTCGGCTGAACTATCGGGGTCAATCTCTTGATCTTTTAATTCAGCATATTTTTGAAACATAGTACAGCGTCAGTCGCTTGATCGTAAGAGATCAGACGCATGACTCAATTTTGTCTGCTTTCTTAAAAAGCTCATAAAATGTCAGTCGCCTGTCCTACTGTCAATTTCAACCACCCTTTAGTATTTTTGGTATACCTTTCACTATAAAACTCCAAATAAGACAATATTGGTATCAAAAGAAAGATAAGAAAAAATTCTACAACTTTTATGTTGAACCTTTTCTAATATATGAAGTCATTGATAACGAAAATTGCACATCAATGCAGATATATTAAAAAACAAAAACAAACAGAGAATTTGGAGAATCATATTTTGGTGCTTTTCATTCCAAAAAAAATTTGAACCCTTTTGAAATAACTTTTGACCTTATAAAAATATTTTTTAAGTATTTTAGAAGGTATGTAGGTTCAAGTAATTAACCTAAAAGTTTCATGCATCCATATTGAAATCATTTGAAGTACTTGCATGAGACTTCTTATAATGTTATGACGCTTCTAATCACTAAGTCTTCATGCATTGCTTCCTTTCTTTTTGTTTGTCTTGACTTCAAGCTTCAATAGTCTTTTAGCTTCATAAGATCTTCTATCTTTGAGTTCTAGCTTTCAAAATACTTTGTCAAGCACTTGTTCTTGAACACTTGAGTCCTGAATCATCACTTAACCAAATATGTTAAGTTCCTTTGCTTTGTTATCATCAAAACAAGATTCGAAGCCTTGTGAGGCCAACAACATATAATCTTGAAATAACATGCATGCAAGAATACACTGTAGCAGAAAAGACCGGTAGCACAACACTATGTAAAATTCATTGATTGTAAAAAAACATTACCCTGTATGTGATGTCATTACAAGCACTGGGAATGCGACAAAAATCATGGTGAAAGAACAAAAAATAAAGGAACAGAAAATAAAAGAAAAACAACAAACATGTGCCGCAAAAGCACAGTACAAAACCCCAGAGTGAGCAACATGATCCTAAAGACAACCAAGCTAACTTTAATCAGATGCGAAATCATAATTTGAGTCAGTGAAAAATATTAGTGGTATGGCTAGCGCAGCGTCACGGACCGGCGCCATTTGTGTTAGCTTTACCATAAATCCAAAAGGGGGGCTGAATTGGCATTTTCAAAATTGATGACTTAGGTAAATCCCCTAATAGTAGTATTACACAACCTTATGGTCAATATAATGTAGTAAATTAAATCAATTTAAATATGCAGGGGAAATTAAATTGCACAATAAAATTAACCAAGCATGCACCAAAAAGCGGTAAATAAGAGATGACACCCAAAAATATTGTTAAGGTTTGGCAAACTGCTTACGTCCCAGCCTTGGTTGACAAGCACAAGGATTACCACTATAAGGCTCACTTAACGGGTGGAGCGGCACCTAAACAACCAGGTCAATTGGCATAGGGCTGACCTCAACCTTTACAACCAATCCTTACCGGGTTGGATTACCTTCCCCTCTAGCCACACCTAGAATACAATAGATTTCTCAAACAAATTTGCATACAACAAGTATGCTTCTTATCTAAGAAGATTATGTACCAATCTAATCAATACACCACCGAATGATATGATAAAGTAAGCTCAATGTGGTCTATGTGTCTACTCTCAAATATTTATGCAAATATTGCAATCAGTGCGTGAGAGTGCAAATGATATAATCTTTGTGTCAAAATAATGATTTCAATTGCAATCCACAAACAAAGATCCCTAGCACACTTTAAATATCTTAACAAATATTTTTCTTAAATTATAAACCTCAAGAGATATTCAGATTTAGTTTGTAAAAGTTATTTGATCTTTGAGTTCAAAATGATAAAATCAATCAAAGAATATTGCTACAAAGATCTTTTAGCACATGGACAAATATCTCAACAAATATTTCTCAAAGTAAACCACATGAGATATTTGAAGATGATTTGAAAAGTACTTTTAGTAATCAAAATACAATGTGAACTCCTTGAGATATTGGAATGAAAATGCAGTACTCAAAAGCTCAATGAAGTTTTTCCTAAGGAAGACTTATTAATAAAATCTCCTAGGAAAAACTTAATGCTTTGCTCTCCAAGAAAATAATCTCAATTAATCAAGAAAGGGAGAGCAAAAGCCTATTGATAATAACACTCAAACACACTTACAAGGGGACTTTAGCAATAAGACATAGTAAGAGTGAGTGTAGGAGGCTTGGAAATGAGTATAGGAATTTTTGAGTTTCAAAGAATTTTGCTAATCAAGATTGCTAATTGGGTGCTAATCTTTTCAAATGTGGGGGTATATATAAGGTTCCCCAAAATTATAACCATCCAGGATATGCAGGGTATTATTAGGATTGTTTTAAAACATTTTAGCAAAGTTAACCCCATTTAAAAACTTTTAACCTCAGTAAAAAAATTGTCCAACCCGAGAGCACCAGTCAACCGAACTTATGGTTCGGTTGACCAAGTGATAGAGTTCGGTCAACCGTGCAAGAAATGAACTAAGAGTTTGGTTGACCGTACATGTATGGTTTAAGGGCGATTTTTCAAATCCGCGTGGTTCAGTCGACCAAGTCATTTTGAACTAGGAGGTTCGGTTGACCGGGCAGTTGGCATTTCCCATGTGGGGGTTCAGTCAACAAGGTAGTTGGTTCACATTTTTGGCCGATCGACCGAGGAGTCAAACTGTTGACTCAGTGGGAGTTCGATTGACCAAGCTATATGAACTTGGTAAGGTCCGGTCGACCGTACCATGGTCAAACCGTTGACCTCTGACCGGTTCAGTCGACCGAATGCTTTTATACATTCTAATTCGATCGACCAAACATGCATTTTTAATGCATTTCAGTTCTAATCCCTTTATACATTAACCCTATCCATATAAGAACATTTGTTTATGCATGCATGTGGGTCCTAAGGTCATTCTAGGTCTTTTTAAGCTTACCTATTATATCATGCATGTAATGCATTCGATTATTACAGACCATTTTTCTCCTAATTACTATTACAGACCCGCATTACATAAAATAAATTTAAAATACAACTCAAATATGGTTATCGGGGTCTTCAAGCTCTACTTTATGTACCATCATTTTGATTTGCCAATTATATACCTGCACATATCCTTAAATAATCGTCAAATACAACAAGTATTTGTCATTATCAAAATCGGGTGTGACCTATAAGGTCAATAGTTTCCCTCAAGAATTGAAGTCGAAAAGGGGAAAGAGGGGGATGTGGTCAACGCGACTGGAGAACCTGGAGTGGCACTTGCTGGCCAAGCATGTCAGATGGTAGAAGTGATTGGTATGATTGAAAGGGATAAGGCAGCAGTTGTGGGTTAGGCATAGGCTCCGGAAGCCGCGTGGTGGGATCATAAGGCAAAGTCGAGTTGAATGTGTGGAATGTCAGTGATTGTGGAAACTTGACCTCTTGAATCCCTGGGGTAGGAATTGGGGGCTACTTAATAGTAGGCAGCACAACAGAATGCGTTGGAGGCAAGTGTTTATCTTCAAGGGTCACCTGTGATACTCTTGTCACCTCCTGGAACTGTGTTGGACCTTCTAGCCTCGAGGACGAACCCCGCCTCGATAGTTGACGAAGTCATACTCATGGAGCTCTCATCACATCTGAAGCCCTTTCCAGTACCTCTGGAGTCAATCTACCCCTCGACAACGATCCCCGTCTTGGCAGAACCCGAAGCCGTTGCTGTTTGGTTGTTGGTTGAGACGAATATTGGGACGAGTCTTGTCTTGAGATAGGTCGGGGAGACACTTTTGAGAAAGCTCAACGAAGTAGAGTCTTACACAATGGGATGGTTGCTGGAGCAGAACTAGGTGACCGAATCATTCCCTGAGCCTCAGAAATGTTGGAGGGGGGCCTAGGTGATTGGGTCGAAGGGGAGTGCAATGAGGATTGATCAAGACGTGAAAAGAGCGGGAGTTGAAGAGTCGAGAGTGAAACAACATTTTAAACGAATTTTCATGTTCCTGACTAAGTCGCACACAACACAGTGCTAGTCACAGACATGGTCAAACCTCTTGGTATTTTGGAAGTTTAAGAAAATTGTAGGACAATGACTAGGTCACTCACATACATGCAAGTCACGCCTTAGTCGTACCCCCGACACGCCTATGACCCATCCTAAGGAACCAAACTCTAATTACAATACTATGGACACACTAAAGACTCAAAGAGAAAAGAAGGTAAAAATAAAAATGCTTGGATTGCCTCTTGAGAGTGCTAAGTTTACTGTCTTCAGCCAGATGCACTTAAGGCTCCTTATCGAACTCAGCTGATTTCGAAGCTAAAATCATCCTCCCTCATTTCCTTTTCAGCCCCCATTTTGCATACCCCCTACTTGAACTCTAAACTGGAGGCTAAATCATGAATTGTAAGAGGTTGCTTGTATGGGCCCTTTAGGTCAGAAATAAAGGGGCCTTCAAGCTGAAGTGTTTCTTCCAAAGGGTCCCCCTGCATAATTGGGGGAATCTCTTCCCCAACAATTTTATTAGTCATGTCCTCATCCACAGCTTGGACGGTTTTAGTGGATGTTAGGGCATATGGAATACTTTTAGCTAAAGCTTCTCATAGCTAAAGGAGAGTTCCATAATTCCTGTCCTACATTGAATGCAAGTGTTGGTCATGGCTAAGAAAATAGGACAATAATTGGATTTTTGATTAAGTCTGAGGATTCCATATCCAGGATAATGAAATCAACCAAATAATAAAATTCCTTCACTTTGACCAAAACATCTTCTATCACACCCCCGGGTCATTTTATTGATCAGTCAACAAAACATAGGGTGACCGAGGTGGGTTTCAGCTCTCCTATGTGGACTTGCTAATACACTGAGTATGGAAGGATGTTCACACTGGACCCTAAGTCTAAAAGAGCCCTACCGATGGTGTGATCGCCAATCACACATGAAATGGTTGGTGTGCCAAGGTCTTTTAGTTTAGGAGGGAGGTGACCTATTACAATTGAACTCATGTGCTCTGCCAGCTCCACTTGTTTCTTCATAGATGCCCTCGATTCTTGTTGTAGCTTGTATAAGTCCTTGAGAACTTTGGCATAACTAGGTGTTTCCTTAATCTCATCCAAGAGGGGCTCGTTGGCCTGAAGTCATCTAAATGCATCCAATATGGACTCAGTTGTGGTCTCTTTCTTAGATGAAAAGGGCATAGGAAGAGATGTAGGGCATGGTGCTGGGGAGATATGAAATGCCCTGTGGGGGGCATAGTAAGGCATCGTTCCTTCAGCAGTGGGTATGGAAATGAAGGGTCCAGGACTCTTTACTAAACTAGAGGAGGAGATAGCACAGGTTTCTACATGGAGCTCTACTTCCTTCTCCTCCTCATTCTCTCCATTGCTTAACCGCTCCTCTACCCTTTTGTCGACTACCCTACCACTCTAAATAGTGATCACTACGTGAGCCTGCTAATGATATAACGAGGGATCAACATTCGGTTCACATTCTACCCCATATTGACCCTTGAGGTTCACTAAAGGCTAACTCGACAACTTTCCTTCATCTCTCCAACTCAAGGATGTAGCTAGTTGCCCTATGATGGCTTCCAGCTTGGCTATGGATTGGGAGTGAAGGAGTTGTCAATCTACTTGGTGATCAACCTCAATGCCCTTGAGGGCTTTTAGCACCATCTCCAAAAATGTATCATATTTGGGTTGAGCAAGAGATAGCTACTGAAAGGTTGAAGATTTAGGGGCAGTAGTAGGATGATTTTGTGAATTATGGTATAGGGAAAGAGGTAAAGCATTACGTGCTTGTTGAGGTCTTTGGGCTTGAAAATTGGTTGTGGCTTTCAGGAGAAGTTAGGGTGTTGTTTCCACCCAGGATTGTAAGTGTTAGAATAGGGGTCATTTGGTAGCCAATTGTGGGTGGCCTTTACTTCTTCCTACACAAGCTTATGTAAGGGCAGTGCGTAGGGGCAATTATAATATAAATGGGAAGGGTCAGAGTAGATTGCACGCATTTCTATACAAGCCATCGTCTACGGTTGTTGTCTTAAGGACAGGCATTGATCTAGCTTTTTAGATATGGTGTGTAGAGTGGGCACTAGGTCATGGTTTGTGGTCAACTCATAAACTCCCATAGATTTAGAATTGGATGGGTTTGAGGGTCTATGAGCAATAGCAGTGTGCTGCTAAGAATTCTCAGTTAGGTTCTCAGAGAGAACCTAGGCCTTATTCTTATGCTTTGTGAGGAAAGTACCTCTACACGATGCATTAACCATAGATTTATCTCTCTTAGCTAACCCTTTGTAAAAGGTCTGCACTAATTGCCACTTGGGGACCTAATGATGTGGACATTTGCAGAACGGGTCCCTAAAGTGCTCTCAAGTCTCGAAAAAATGTTCCCCATCCATCTATGTGAAACTGGTGATGGCTCTCCGAAGCTAGTTCATCTTCCTAATTGGGAAGTACCTTTTTAGGAACTCATGTTGCATAGTGACCCACTTGACCACTGATTTCGGCTCTAAGGACGTCAGCCAATATTTGGCCTTATCCTTCAGAGAGAATAGAAAGAGCCTAAGATAGAAAGCATCACTAAAATTGGGTATATGGAAAGTGGAGCAGATCTCCAAGAATTCATCTAGATGCTGGTAAGGATTTTCTATGGAGTTCCCATAAAAATTGGGTAGCACCGAGATGATAGAAGTCTTTATCTCAAATTATGCCACCTGAACATCCGATAACCAGATGCAAGAAGGCGACGTGTATGCATTAGGCACAAAGTAGTCCCTAAGAGGCCGAATTTGTTGCTCTCCCATCACAGGTAGGTAAGGAGCTCTGGGTTCTAGGATTTGACCAACGGGAACCGGTGGTAGTTCAGCCATGAGTTTAAGTTCAAACGACTTGGCTATCTCAGGTGTCGCGACATTCCCGGATGTGAACTTGGGATGACCCAAAAATGAAAATGAAGAAGTTGTGTGTGGATTTTGAAAATGTGATTTTTTTTTTTTTTTTGGAAATGGTGTAATGGAGTCACCACTAACCTTTTGAAGTATGGTTAGTACACTTGATCACTACCCAAGAAAGGGTAGAATCAATTCAGGGGTGAGGATGCACCGGTTTGTTGGTTTCTTGAGTAGAGAGTGGAGAGGGACGATGGGGGGTGGCCGTGCTTCCATGTGAGTGGGTGAGAGTGTGGTGAGATGCAATGGTTGGGAGGAGTCATGGGTGAAGGAGAGTGAAAGATGGATATTGGTGATTCAGCGGAGGTGGCTGCAATGGCAGAGGATGTGGGTTTGAGAGAGAGGTTGTGCATGCTGGGTGGCCCGTGATAGAGAGATCAGAGCACCGAGATCGGAGATGAAAGAGAAGAACACAGGGTAGAACTATGGTGGGGAGCAACCTGCTGCATCGTGCGAGGAGTGAGCTGGTGTGGTGTGGCTGTGAGATACCGGAGCTGTGGTGATGGCCAGCAACGGCAATGGCGATGGCGTGAAGCAGCGCAGAAGAGGTGGTTAGGGGGAGATGGAAGATGGTGCGGCAAGAAGATGGGAGATATTTTTTAGGCTTCAAAGACTACCAAGATGAGTTTCCTTCTTTCTTTTTTCTATATTTTTTTTGTTTTTTTTTTTTTCGATTTTTGTAAGCTGTGATGTGCGGGTGAGGGTCTTGGTTTTGGTCTTGTTTGTGATTCCAGATCAGACCTTCTGGCTCGTTGAGGTTAGGGTTAGGGATCAAGTTTCTAAGAGACGAAGCAACTTGTCTTCGACCCAACGAGTGGTCTCAGGTTGACGCACACAAGTCGCCTTGGCGAGTTAGTGTGACTCGAGTAAACCCGAGTGAGTCACGTGGGCTCTGTCACGTGGGAGTTCAGGCGCGTAGGGGGTTGAAATTTCAAATAGGCTTTGGCTGCAAATTTTGAAAATGGGCTTGGGGTTCTATGCTTTCAAGTGGGTTGACCCAGGTGTGTTTGGGTTCTAGGTTCATTAAACGAGTTGGGTCGGGTCAGACTTTAAAAACAAGTTAGTAGGCCCATTTAAAACAAAGTTAGTGGGCTCATTTTTTAAAAAACGAAGTCAGTGGGTTTGGTAAGATTTTTAAATGGGTTTGGAGTTTTTAAAAGAGACTAGTGGGTTTATTTCCAAACAGAGTCAGTGGGTTCCCTCTTCAAATAGAGTCAGTGGGCTCATTAGAAACAAAGTGTGTTGAGCTCATTTTTTAAAACAAGTCTGAGGTTTTTTAAAAGGAGATTGGGCTGGGGTAATTTTAAAGATGGGAACTGTGCTGTCTTTTTAAAATGGGAATTGGGGTGATTTTAAAAAAAGGTTAGGATGGGCTTATTTTATAAACAGAGTGGGTCGATCAAAAATAAAAATAAAATAAAGAAAAAGGTTTGTGGGCTTCATTTTTAAAACAGAATGGGCTGGTCAAATTTTAAAAACAGGGTTTGGGCTAGTTCAAAACAAGTATTGGGTTGGGTTTAAAAAACAAAAGATAGGTCTGGCGATGGTTTGGGGTTCAAATTGAGACATGGTTCGAGTCTGGTGATCTGGTTTGGAGGTTCAAGCTCAGGTCTAGGGGGTTCAAATCAAGTTTGAGTATGAACCTTAAGGAACCTGAATTTAGGTTCAAGTGGGAACCTGAAGCTCTTGGGGATACCTGCACTTGCACTTCACACACAATTTATATGAATTGAACAAAATGGAATTGAGAGTGTTAGCTTTGGTGCAATCCCAAGAGGGGGGGTCGAATTGGTATTTTAAAAATTTGTTCCCTAGATCAATCCACTAATCTAGCAATAGTATTACGCAACCTAGGGGCAATTTAAGTATGTATGAAATTTCATATATGATATATTAATCAAATTCAGTACATGCACTACAATTTTAGTATTTCTCAACAAGATACAATACCGTGTCAATCAGATGCGCAGTATATTCAACAGGGAAATTAAATCAAGCACAAAGCAGAATATAATGCAGGAAATGTAAATGTGACACCAAATATGATATCGGAGTTCGGTCAATCCTTCCTATGTCCCCGCCTTGGCACACCCACACAAGGATTATACTATAAGCTCACTTAACGGGTGGAGCAGCACCTAAACAACCAGGTCAATTAGCACAGGGCTGACCTTAAGCTTTACTTACAATCCTTACCGGGTTGGATTATCACTCCCTCAAGCCATGCCTTGAATACAACAGATTTCACAATAATAACTGGGTACAGTGATTATGCTTCTCAATAAAGCAGATATATACCAAATGTAATCAATCAAACACACATCAACAGTATAGGAAATTGTAAGCTCTGTGATGTGATTTTTGTGCAAGCAATACTCAACAAGATAAAATCACAAATATGCTCAAGAGTGTTCTAACAAGCTATTTCTTTCAAACAAGATATTCAAATCTCAATAATAAATCAGGGTTTCAAAGATGTCAATCAAATATTCAAATCAACTCAAAAAATATTTTCCTCAATGAAATAGGCTTAAGAGTTGTTTGAAAAATAATATAGCTTGTAAAATATTTGCACACAAAAACTATAACTATAGGAATCTTGCAATGACAATGCAAAGATCCATAAGCTAATGAGTTTTTCCCAATACTAGATTTATCAAATAAAATCTGTGGGATGACTCTTTGCTTAACTCTCAAAAAATCAACAAACAATCAAGTACAATGTTGAGAGTATTAAGCAATCAATGACAAAGCAATAGCACAATAAACACTCTCACAATACTAGGATTTATCAAAGGAATGAGTGTATGAGAGGATTTGAAGAAGATTGGGCAAAATAAACTTTTTGAGATTGAGAGAATTTTTGCTAATGATTTTCACTAATCTCTTTCTAATTTGCACAAATGAGGCCCTATATATAGAAGTAGGATAAATTATGATCGTTAAGGACATGGGGGTAATTATTAGTATTGTTTAAAAGCCATTTAAAAATATTAACCCCATTTAACCCTCTTTAAACTTGGTAAAAAAATAAACAACCTGAGAGTTTTTGGGTGGCTGAACCATGGTTCGCCTGCCCGAATAGACTTAGTGAAAAAAGTAGCTTTTGAATGTTCGGGTGACCAAGTCTGAGTTCGGTGGGGTGAACCAAGGAGAAAATCATTTTTTCCATGTTTCAGTTGTATGGACTATACTTTGGTTGACCGAACTCAAGTGTTTGGTCACCCAAAGCCATTTTGAATGCTAAGTTCGGGCGCCTGGGTTGGTGAAAAGGTGTTAGGTCAGGGATTCGGACGCCCGTAGACGTTACGTTTAGTTTTGGTTCGGTCGCCTGAAACCAAGTCAACCTGTTGACTTTTCAGTGGTTCGATCGACCGAGGTGTTTTGAACACCCAGGTTCGGTTGCCCAACCTCTCACAGAATTTCCTATTAAGTCCAATTTATTTCAATTCAATTCTCTGATAGTGCAAGTGATTATGGGGACTATGTTGTGCATTTGTGTAGGGACCCAAGGTCTTTCTAAGGCCAAGGCTATTTTAATTTAGCCTAAAAAACATAGCCTCGGTTGACCGAAGGGTGCCCTAATGACATTCGGTTCCCTATGGTCAATCTATGGTCATGTTAATCTTACAAAACCTACATGCATGACATGCAGTGATTATTACAGACCCATTTGAAATGAAATTATTACAGACCAGCAAAATTAAATGCAAATACAATTAACAATAGTGGTCTTCATTGCTTTTGCTTCTCCAAAAGCCATCATACGGTATGAGCATTGAGTTCCTTATGGAATCAACTGTATCTTTACCATTCATGCGTGCAAATAATTAACCCTATTTATAAGCTCAGTGCACAGGTAAGATACATATGGTTTTTCAGCATCAAAACAGGGATTGAACTCAAAAAGTCAACAGAGAGTTCTGCTTTCTTACCTTTCCCTTCCCACTTCTCCTTTCTTCTTTTCCTTGCTTTGAATCTGTCAGAGCTCTATAACCTCTACAATTCAACACCTCTACTCCTGAGTTTCTGAACCTCAGTGATTCAGAGTTCTCCCTTTGCTCTCCACACTGTATAGTGCAGAGCTTCTCTTAATTCTTATTTTGATTTTACTCTCAAATTCTACAGAGTTTCCTTATGTCTTCTTTCTTTTCTCTGTTTTTCAGACAATTCTCTCTTTAAATCACTTCTCTCTTAATTTGAGCAGCACCTCCCCTTTTTTTTCTTTCTCTCAATTCTCGCAGAATGTTTCTGTGCTCTCTGTTTGTGTCCCTTTGCTATAGTGAGACTCCCTATTTATAGGGAGTTTGAGGAGCTCAATTGACACCAAACTACATCCCACTAACCAATTTCCCCATAACAAAACGCCCGGAGGAAATATTGCTTTCTAGATGTCATTTTCTCCTTGGGCATGTGAATTTATATTTCCATTTTTCTGAATTTTCTCTAACTAACTTATTCTTTTTGGTGCATAGGAAGCTTGGTGATCCAGGTGGCATATGGGGAGTGGCGGGCTTGGCATCTTTCTTGTTTTTGGTTTCTCAATTTTGTATTTTTTATTTGTTTTTGTATGCTGATGTACCCTGCATGGTTTTGTACTACAACCATTCTTTGTACATTGTTGTATTTTGCACTTTTCCTTTCTTTCCTTTGTATTTATTTCCTGTTGTATACTTTTTTTCCTACATGTATGTCATACCCGCACATGCTCCCCCTTGTGTTTGACTGTTTTTTCAATTTTGACTTGTAACAAAATTTGTTTTGACCAAATTGACCACCTGAAGTAACCAGTTAACAATGTATGACTTGAACCTCCCTGATTTTTAAAATTAACACACTCGGTCAAAAAAAAAACTCTTAATAAACTAAAATTTTAACTTAAGATTTTTGAAGGATTCAACTCAATAATTTCTGAACTCAAAATTGGAAAACCTAATTCTAGTAAATGGACTAAATCAAAAAAATTATTCTTCAAGGCCAACATTAAGGACTTAAATTTTTTTGATTTCAAGACTTAATATAAAAGGTAATTATGGGGGGCATTAATGGAAAAACTTGATGAAAATTAAAAAGGACTTAATATGGAAAGACGACTCTGAAATGAATCAAGACTCTAAATGAAAAGTAAGACTTAATTGAAAAACTAATTTTGAAATTAAGTAACAGTTAAGAGACTCTAATCTAACAGGGACCAACTATTGACTCCAATTTGGATCATAATGCCCAACCCAAGGGGGAATGGATTCTACAATTACATGGCCTTGACGATTAATTTCAGGGTTAGAAGGACTCTTACAAGGGTTAAAAATTTGACAACTCATGATGGACTCACGAAAACTGCAACACTTGGTTGTCATCGAAGGAACTCAAATTTGGACATTACAGGGACTTCGGGTCCTAATTTTAAAATCCAGGATCACACAGGACTCCAAGTCAAACTTCGTGAATGCCGCGTCTTCGTAGGCGAGCCTGGTTAAAATTGGGGTGTCGACAGGATTAGATGTAGGTTTCCTAAAGGACCAACAAAATCTCTCAATCTCGGGATCTAGGGGAACTATCTCTAGCTCCAAAGAATGCAGAACAAACATACGCATTTGAAGCACATAGATTTAAGATTTCAGAATTAGCAAACGAAAACAAAAATAAAGAGAAAACAAATTAAAATAACAAAGCAAAAATACTCTAAAATGGAGGTTGGCTTATAACCATAGCTAAGCGCCCGACAACGACACCAAAATTTGGTAGGCTCGCTAAGGATTGGGTCTTTAACTACCAAAAATAATATTTATATAACCTAACTAATCCCAAGTTCAGTAAAAAGTAGGGGAAGTCAGGTGTCGATCCTCAGGGACTTAAAGCGCAGTTATCAGACCACTTCCAAATCAGTTTATTATAGCCTTGTATAAAAGAAAAAGTAAAAAGATGGTATTTTTCAAGGTGTGTTCTAACAACTACTGGAAAGTAGATAAATCTAAATTAACCCTAGTTATACAAAGCAGTGCTCAATCATGAATCTGACCTAGGATGTCGTGTGCGTAATCTAAGCTCGGTCAGTTTATTGTATTAAGCTAACCTAGAATTGGCTAAACGGTCCAAGGAGCCATTCGATGGCATAGGGTAGTAAGGGTGGACCAACCGTCTGGAGCACGATCGGGAATTGAAGTATACTCTATCACAACAATCACGAGAACCTCTATGGGAGACCGTAGCCTACTACGTGTACCTAACTGAAGTTGTAGAAGTGCTATTATATCTACTAAGTATTCATCACAATCAAGTTGTAAAGGAAAGATGTAAAGGAAAGCGATTAAATGAAAGCATGTAAAGATTAAAGTAGTAAAGAGAAAGCATGTAAATATGACTTCTTTATTGCAGAACAAATCTCTTTCACTAACAATCACTCATACACAAAGAGAATCAGAGCAGGAATGTAAATACAAAAGCATGTAAATCTAATCTACAGTGGTTATAAATGGTGATTTAGGTCTGTCACTAACCCAAAATTGGCCAAAGAGAAACCCTAAGCTCATTGTCAAAACTACTATATATACTTATTAGGGTTTACAAGATTTGGAATTCAAAAATGTTAACTTCTACAAGTATCTCACGATGCAGGTCATCAGTTTCAACCAGGTCACATTCGTACTTTCCCATGGTTGCGCCCTTGTCAATTCTCTTGGGAAAACAAGAATTCAAATTCAGATTTTGTCAACGTAGTCGCACCATTGGGTTTTGATGGTCGAGTCGATGATTGAGACTTGAAAGATCTTAAGCTTTAGGGAATCTTAGGAACTCAACTCTGTCGCCCATAATGGTCTCTCTAGTCGAGCATTTGGTTGAGACTCTCGGTAGTTTTGTCTTCAGTCAGCTCTGTGGACCTAGTCGCCCCAGAGGGTCACTTGGTCGGTCACTTGGTCGACCCCTGCAGTATTTCTATCTCAGGCCTTAACCTTAGAGTTTACATCTATTGCCTTGGTTGCCCCTTTTGGTAGCTAGTTGCTCCTCATGGTCGAACAAGATCTTTCTTCCTTGAATGCACCGATGCTCTAGGGACTTGGCCAAACATCTAATTTGAGCTTTGTGTGTCCCAAATATTCCCTTGGCTTCTCGTAAGGCCTAACTCTGTGATTTTAACTTGTTTTCCTTGAAACACAAACAAACCTTGCAAAGCTTCAAAATATGATAATGAGGGGTTACATACAAAATAAATGATTATAAACAAAGGTAAATGAGGGCCTAAAATAGTGCATTTTAGGGACTCATCACACTACTTAATTATTTTAAATAAAGTTCAAATCTTCAATTCATGACAAGGTTGTAGTAACTTAATATTAGTTAATCAACTACTTCTAATCTTACTTTTTGATTCTTACTTGATTTGTTTCATTGCTTGGCTAGTAACAATGGTTGCATTTGATTTCCCATTTCTCTATTTTTGTAGTTCATTTGATTCACACGATTTGAAAATGGCTATGTTTAAAGAAACTCACATGCTTTAAGAATAATAATGATGCTTAGATTTTAGAGAGACTCACAAGGTTTGAGTTTCTATTTTGAGTTGGATTTTGACTAATTTCTTATATTTTAATGCTTACAGTTTTACTTACATGAATCAGGAGTTGTTAATTAATAGAAACGATTAAGATAGTTACTAGAAAAGTTAATACACAAACTAATCACAAGTTGTCGTATACAACTTAAATTATTATGACACAAAATAAATTATTAATAAAATAATAATAAAATTATATTTGAGAATGATGAATTATCCGCCATCCGCCATCCGCCATGAATTATCCAATCCGAACCACCACAAATTCGCCATTTAAACAAGTCAAAATATTGTTGGTGTATTTTAATATTATTATATTATTAGTGTATCTTAATATTATTATTTTATTTAGTATCTTGGAAAAGAAGATGTGCCTTGGATTGGGTTATAGCCATTTATTCATGTATCTCATAAATGCATAAGATTAATTATATGAATGTACTTTGAATCTAGGGTTGTATCTACTTAATATATACATAACTTATTTATTGTATCTACTTAATATATACATAACTTATTTATTAAGTACATAGAGAATAAATGGTCATTTGTGCCTATAAAAAAGACCTTGAGGCATTAGCACAATACATCAATCTATTCTCTTCATTCTTATCATATCATCATTCTTTTGAGTCTAGAGAGTTTGGCAAGCAAAGAAAGGTGTTTTTTTTTTTAGCTTTGGGCTCCTTTGTTTGTGCAGAATTGAAGAGAGTCATACGATTCAAAACAGGCTATTGTATCCTGGTGGAGACAAGTCTTGAAGAGTTCTGCTACACGGATTCGTGGGCTAAGCCAATAAATCATAGAGGGTTTGAATCTCCTTAAAGAGAGCGAGATATCTATGCCTCGGCCTATTTGTGAATCGTGATTTTATTTTTATTTTATTTGTATCTAAGTTTTTTCGTTTTATATTATTAGAAGCATACGGTTAAGAAACCAAGTGAAAATGTTGGAAATGTCAACAAGCCTTTTCGGTTTAAAGGAGCCCACTTCATGAGATGAAAAGATATGTCGCTTGGAACCTTGATCACTCGAATTCGCGTAAAAGATGAGGCAAAAGGGTAAGATGAAATTCTGCAAGAATATAGTAATAACAATAACGATAATTATGCCATAGGTAAATTTAATTGCTTCCATATATAATACTTTACCAAAAGGTCTTTTTCTTAAAAACCCTCAATTAAAGCCTAAAAGGAGAAATATGAAAAATAAAAATAAACCTCACAAAATGAATAGGGGCAACCCTAATCAAAAGAATTTGAACCAAGGACCCCCTAAAAGCAAAACAACAATGTTTGCTATGTTTGTGGCAAAAGTAGGCATATTGCTCTAATTTGCAAATTTCTTAAATGTGAGCCTTTTCATCAATCTAATATAGTTGAGGAACCTTTTGTGGCAATGCGTACTGATATAAATATGATCTGCAGTATTGAGGGATGGTGGGTAGACTCGGGTGCTAATAGGCATGAATGTTATGATAAATCTTGGTTCAAGTTATACACTCCTTTTAAGGAACTCAAAACTATTATACTTGGAGATTCACATGTTATTATTAGCCTCTATGTGGATGACTTGCTCATTTTTTGTTCAAATTTGCTTGTCATGAATAAAACAACAATGCTCAAAAATCATTTTGAGATGAAGATTTAAATGAAACTAATATTATTTTAGGTATGAAAATTACAAGATCGTGTGATGGCATATTTCTTGATCAGTCGCATTACATCGAAAAAAAATTTGAATGAATATGGCTATAATAATTGCAAGCATGTTGTTGACTTGTTGAGTCTGATCCCTATTTTGATAATGGCAAACAACAACATCTCACTTGTGTACTTGCATAAACAGGTTGATATGTCTGAAAGCACAAGTGACAGATCCAGAATGGAAGCCAATAATACACTTAAAGCTCACACCAATCCGCGTAATTTTGGGTTGTAAACAGGGCTAAACTTAATAATCTCAATGACCTTGGTCGACCGGCCTTTCCAGTTAAAATTGACCTAGTCGACTGGCTTAGTGATTTATAGAGCCACGACCGACCAACCATCTTTAGGTACGAAAGGCCCAGCCGATTGACCTTTATATTTGGCATGTATACAAAGCCTCGGTCGACTAGCCATATTTAAAGCTTAAAGCCCCAGTCGACTGACCTTAGAATTTGGCCTAATTTTCAAAGGCCAATTGACCGGCCATTTTAGCCTTAGAAAGCTCTAGCCGACTAGCCTGATAAATTGGCAGACCGGCTCTTAAGGCTAGCTGACCGAACCAACAAAGGTTTGGAAATCGCCTATGGCCAGCCGACCGGTGCCTTCCACGGTCGACCGAACCTCTTAGAAAATTTGAATTTTAACAAAGGCCAGCAGACCAGCGCCTTCATCAGTCAATCAAACCTCTCGGGTTTGGGCATTTCTTTAGCGCTAAATGGGTTTAATTTTTAATTTTAACATCTTTAATAATCCCCACCGTGTGGTCAAAATTTTGGGAAGTCTATATATAGCCCATTTATAAGCCTAATTAGAAACTTTGATTACTTGAAAAATCCTCTCAAATATTTTGGGCATATTTTTTAAGTCAAAGTTCCCCCACATTCATTTTTATTGCAAAATCTCTTTAGGGCAAAATTTTATACTCTCTCCTACTTTCTTTACTTTTTATAAAATCATTTGAGAGAGATCATTTAGTTTCTCCTACATCCCTATTTTGAAAAATCTTTTTATGAGAAAATCTTGAGGTTATAACAAGTAAATTTTGAGCATATATAATCTATATATACTTGCTTGAGAAGCTTCTTTTTCTCAAGATTTCAAAGAACAAATTTCTCCCATAAACTTTGTTTTGAAAAATATTTTGGAAAATTTTTGTAAGTTATTCAAGAAGGCCTTGAGTGTATATTTATTGATATATACTTTGCTTGAAAGGCTTCTTGCTTTGTTTTTTGCCAAACCCTAAGTTCTCCTATATTTTCTTGAAAAATATTTTTGGGGGTAAATCTTTGAAGTATTTATTATACACATCTTATTCAAAGATTAAAAAAGGTGTATTGAGAAAAAACACACATACCCTATTGAGTATTATTTCATATCATAAGAGAGTGCATCTATAGCTTCATATTGTACATTTTTGCTTATTTGAGAAGCAGTTATTTATACGAAAAATATGATCTGTTGTACTAGTTTGGTTCGGCCTGGTAAATTGAGCTGGGAAGACTCCACCCCGTAAGGAGGAACCAGTTTGGCTTAGCTTGGTAAATTGAGTTGGAGAGACTCCGCCTCGTAAGGAGAAACGGTTTGGATTTTCCTATAAGTGAGCTAGGGATACTCTGTAACGACCCAAAGAATAATGGTATTTAAATAATAAAAGAAAGGGAAATGGAAACCGGAAATAGAAGGAGGCAGTCGATGATGTTGCATTCTGGAAAGGATAAATCCCAGGAATTTTTCAGCTCCTCGTCGATGAGGGTATAACAGGAGCTCGTCGACGAGGATGGGATTTGTCAATGAAAATATAATTGGGCTCGTCGACAAGGTGATGTGGCTTGTCGACGAGGAAATACCAAGAGAGATTTTGGGTCGTCTGAATTTCGTCGACGAGGAGTGAATTTCGTCGACGAAATTATTAAAGGACTCGTCGAGGAGATGGCGTGGCTCGTCAACGAATCTAGCCTTATAAATATAGAAGAACTCAGATTTTTTATGGAAATTAAGCACATAAACACTCTCTCTCTCATCCTACGGACCTTCCCCTTTCTCTCTTCGATTTCGAACCGGATTTCCTCCAATTTGAGGATCTGAAGCCACCACGACGCTCCTGAAAAAGTTCTCTGCAAGTCTACCGGAGCAGATCGTCGGTGAGGCTAAAGTGGAAACCATCCCAAATCCAGGGTAAGGCTTTCTACTCAATATTTGGATTTTTGGCAGTTGTAGAAAGTGTTATACGCGTAGAAATACTGAACTTTAGTTCTGGTGAATGTTGTTTTCAGGGTGTTGAGTTGAGAACCCTACAGATGTGGGACATATTTTCTTAGGGGCTTTTCATGAATCAAGTAAGAGGATAAACTAAGCTAGTATTTTATGAAAACATGTATATTGTTATAGCATTCGATTTTGGAAAATAAATATATTTATATATGATTTATATATTTAGGAAAATGCTGTTGAAAATGATGGTATGTTAAATATGCGAAAAATCTGTTAGTGTGGCATGAGTAGAAATTTTTATGGAATACTGTTTTCTGGGAATGTGTTAATGATAAGGATTTTTATAATGGAAAACCGGCGTACGGGCTTAGATTTTTATATGTTTTTCTGGAGTGTGTGCCGTGCTATGGATGTGATTTTCCAGCATATGATTTGTGTTATGATATGTTTGCCTGCGTACGGGCCAAGCTATGGAAATGATTTGCCAGTGTACGGGCTGTGCTATGATTTGTCGACGTACGAGCCGAGCTATGGTAAAATGTGTAATACCGACGTATGGGTCGATGATTTTCATGATATACGTATATATGCAAAATGATATGATTGATCTGATAATTAATTATATGAAATATCCATGTATCACAGTTTCAATATATGTTATATGATATCAGAACCTAGTTGGCTTGGTCTAAGCTAGCACTTGCACTGTACCGTTGCTATGTGTCCATGGTCTTCGTGATCATGATATTTGTGCTAATGTCGTTGTACGGAGTGGTGTGAGATTGGATGATCGATGTGGCTTTTAAGAAGTGTGTGAGCACCCCTGGTGTACGGATCAGGTTTGGCAAACCCATCAGACTTACAGACTGTACTTTTGACTTAGCAGTGGTCAGCCAACCATTGTCAGGTCCCGCCTTCGGGCCACACAACCCAGTCATGTGGGGGTAATACATGACAACAGCCAGCTAACCTACCAGGAATGTTTTTGTGTTATTATTTTATGAGATGAAATATGTTATGAAAATGCAGTATGTTCTGCCATGTTTTGATGATATATATATATATGTCTTCCTAGATTTAACAAAATAGTTACTCAATATATTCTGTGTGGTATATGCATAACACGGAATACTCATGTTGCCACACACTAGTATTAGTTTATTTCCCTTACTGAGAGGTGTCTCACCCCAAAATTTTATAAATTTTTCAGGTGCTCCTGATAGGAGAGCGGGTAAAGCCCCGTTGATCTAGTACAGTAGATCTGCCCTTCCAGAAGGGTAAATATTTTGATAGGGTCAGTTGTATTTTGTGGAAATGGCCCTAAGACATCTTTTTGGGTTGAGTGTTGTGTATATATGTATACAATGATTGTAGTAACTCTGGTATTGTGGTGTATGGTATAATGAGGTGTTTGTGATTTATGTTTCCTGCTACATAGGCTTCCATGATGTGTTTCTGATATATCCGTGGTACCCACGGGTCCAGGTGGATTATGATTTTCTAAGTTGGGATTTGTGATATTTATTTTATTATTAAAAAATAGATAAAATAAGCAGGTTGTCACAGTTTGGTATCAGAGCCTAGGTTGCTAGGTTCTATAAACTTTAGAATGTAACGAAAACAATACCAAAGTTTAGGAAATGATTTGAGGTTTTGTTCTATAGTCTAGAGGCAGGACTTCTGTGGTAGTTTCTGTGTTTTTCCTGGGGTGACAATTTTTAGGAAAACCATAGTAAGCTATTGTCGAGTTGTGTTCCTAGAATGTAGGATTGGGGATTAGAAATGAGTTAGAAATGTTAAGATAAGTGGTGAGGATAGGTGGGTAAATTATGAGGATAGGATTACTGAGTTTCAATTGCTATTTTACATGATGGATCTAGGAGGAAGTAGTGTCCATGCGAGTGGCAGTGATGGAGCAGGATCATCAGGTGCATTGGGACTGACTCTGACACAGTATTACGTAGTGTGGCTCAGCAGGTTATGGATGAGATCGCTAGGAGCTCAAGGGAGCAAAGTGGTCCATCTGCAGGCCATGGGTGCACTATTGAGAAGTTTATGAAGATGAATCCTCTGGCATTCTCAGGTGGAGTTGATCCTGCAGCCGCTAAGAACTTGATGCAGGAGACCGAGAAGGTTTTGGCCATGCTACAGTGTACTGAGGAACAAAGAGTCCTCTTCGCCACCTATAGATTGACGGGAGAGGCCGAGAGGTGGTGGACTACGGTGAGACTGCTAGAGCGACAGAGGGTGACTCCGATAGCCATAACATGGGATCATGTTAAAGAATTGTTCTTTGATAGGTATTTTCCAGCTACGGTCAAGGAGGTTAAAGTAGAAGAGTTCCTGAGTTTGAAGCAGGGACAACTATCCGTCCAGTAGTATGCAGCGCGTTTCTTCGAGCTCTTTCGTTTCGCCCCGTACATTGTTCCTGATGAAGTGAAGAAGGCGAGGCAGTTCGAGATAGGCTTGAGGTGAAATATATTCAAGCAGGTGGTGGGGTTGCAGATCCAAGACTTTGCTGAGTTGGTCGATAAGGCAGCCTTGGCAGAGATTGGTGAGCGTCTTGATGCAGAGGAGCAGAGACAGAGGAAGAGATCTACATTTACGGGCTACCAGCAGGGTCATAGACCTGGTCAATGGAGGAGAGGAATTCATGGCAGAGGGCGGAGGCAGGATAAGGGAGGACGCGAGGTGCGGATAGGGCAGGGTCCTCCAGTCTGTCAGACTTGTGGTAGGAGGCACTGGGGGTGAGTGTCGAGCTGGTGGTGTGGTGTGCTATAACTGCGGTAGATCAAGACACATGATGCGAGATTGCCCTATCCCACCAGATGCAGTTCCAGCTTCCAGACCATATCGGGGAGGTTGTCAAGCACCACGCGGGGGCCAGAAAAGGAATGTGGCTCCAGCTAGGGTGTTTACTCTGATGCCGGCTAAGGCTGAGACGGCAGGTGACGTGGTGATAGGTATGGTTATTATGCTTTCTTTTAAAGTTATTGCATTGTTTGATTCAGGATCTACGCACTCGTTTGTGTCATCAGGGTGTGTTAAAGTATGTGGGGCTGAAACACAATCATTAGATGTTGAATTGTTGGTATCTACTCCGACCGGGTCAACAGTGAGATGTAGTAGGGTGCTCTAAGGTTGTCCAGTTGATATTCAAGGAAAGACTTTGTCTGCTGATCTAATAGTGCTGGACATGCACAGGTTTAATGTTATATTTGGCATGGATTGGCTAGTAGCTAATTTTGCCAACATAGATTGCTGAGCACGAGAAGTGATATTCAGATCTCTAGGGGAAGTAGAATTCAAGTTTGTAGGGTCACGAGTACAATCCCCGCCTCAGCTAGTTTCAGTTATTCAGGCTAGAAGACTACTGCTGAGTGGTTGTCAAGGGTTTGTGGCGGTTGTGAAGGAGATGTCAGAGAATGAACTGAAACTTGCTAGCACACCTGTAGTAAATGAGTTCATAGATGTTTTTCCAGATGAGTTACTAGGCTTACCTCCCGATCGTGAGGTAGATTTCCCTATTGATCTACCTTCTGGTACAGCGCCGATTTCTAAAGTACCTTATCGGATGGCACCAGAAGAATTGGTAGAATTGAAGAATCAGTTGCAAGATCAACTTGATAAGGGCTTCATACAACCCAGTGTATCTCCCTGGGGAGCTCTAGTTTTATTTGTGAAAAAGAAGGACGGGACTATGAGGATGTGTATAGACTATAGGGAGATTAACAAAGTGACAATCAAGAACAAGTCTCCTCTACCCCATATCGACGATTTGTTTAACCAGCTTCAGGGTACACAGGTGATTTCAAAGATTGACCTCAGATCTGGCTACCATCAGGTAAAGGTGAAAGCAGAAGACATCTCGAAGACGGCCTTCAGGACCAGGTATGGGCATTACGAGTTTCTTGTTATGCCATTTGGTTTGACAAATGCTCCTACGGCATTTATGGACTTGATGAATAGAGTCTTCCACCAATACCTAGACTAGTTTGTTGTTATTTTTATTGATGAAGAACAGGTCTATTCAAGGAGCTATGAGGAGCATGAGACGCACTTGAGGCAGGTTTTGCAGACACTTCGGGAAAAGAAGTTGTACACCAAGTTCAGTGAATGTGAATTCTGGCTTGAGAAGGTAGTGTTCTTGGAGCATGTTGTATTTGGAGACGGTATTTCTGTGGATCCTAGCAAGATTAAGGTGGTAGTGAATTAGGCTAGACTGAGGAATGTCCAGGAGATCAGGAGTTTCTTGGGGCTAGCTGGCTATTACCACTGTTTTGTTGAGGGATTCTTAACTTTGTCAGGACCTTTGACACGACTAACGAGGAAGAATGTCAGATTTGAGTGGAACGACAGTTATGAGCAAAGTTTTCAAGAATTGAAGCAAATATTAGTCACAGCACCAGTATTGGTTATCCCATCAAGAGGTAAGGGGTATGTCATTTACAGTGATGCGTCCTTGAAGGGACTTGGCTATGTATTGATGTAGCATGGCAGGGTAGTGGCATATGTGTCCAGGCAGTTAAAAGAATATGAAAAGAACTACCCTACACATGATCTTGAATTGGCTGCAGTGGTACACGCATTGAAAATTTGGAGGCATTACCTGTATGACGAGCAGTGTGAGATTTTCTCCGACCACAAGATCTTAAAGTATTTCTTCACATAGAAGGAACTGAATATGAGACAGAGAAGGTGGTTGGAGCTGATAAAGGATTTTGATTGTGCCATCAGTTATCACCCAGGGAAAGCAAACGTGGTAGTTGATGCATTAAGCAGGAAATCCAAGGAACCAGTGTTGGCAGCTATGGAGATCCAATATCCGATCATGATGGATCTGGAGAGATTCGGCATTGAATTAGTTGAGAGTGGCTCTCAGGCTCACATTACCAGTTTAGTGGTGCAGCCTATTCCAAATGAGAGAATTAAAGCCACCCAGAAGGAAGACCCAGAATTAGCAAAAGGGATAGACAGAGTACAAAATGGTCAGGGAGAGGAATTCAATATTGCAGATGACAGAGCTTTGCGGTTCCATTCCAGATTATGTGTTCCTGCCAATACTGAGATCAGAAAAACTATTCCAAAGGAGGCTCACAGATCTTTGTATACAGTTCATCCCTGTAGTACGAAGATGTACAGAGATCTGTGAGAGTCGTACTAGTGGAGTGGTATGAAGAGAGAGATCGCCAAGTATGTAGCCCAGTGTTTGACGTACTAGAAGGTAAAGGCTGAGCACCAGAGGCCGGTGGGGCAGTTGCAGCCCTTATTTATCTCAGAGTAGAAGTGGGATCATATATCTATGGACTTCATGTCAGGACTACGGACGACATTACATGGCCAGAATGCCATCTGGGTGATTGTTAACCATTTGACTAAGACCACCCACTTTATACCTATCAAGATCAGTTACTCCCTCAACTGTTTAGCAGAGATCAACATTTAGGGGATAGTTCGTTCTCATGGGCTGCCAATATCGATTGTGTCAGATCGAGACTCTAGTTTTACGTCACATTTTTGGAAGAGTCTGCAGGAAGCACTAGGGTCTCAATTGTCATTCAGTACGACATTCCATCCTCAGTCAGACGGGCAAACTAAGAAGACGATACAGATACTAGAAGATTGGCTCTGAGCATGTGTTTTGGATTTTGGGGGTAGTTGAACTCAGTTCATGCCGTTGGTAGAGTTCACATATAATAATAGTTACTAGTCCAATATTGGCATGACACCGTTTGAAGCCTTGTACGGTAGGAGATGTTGATCTCCTTTGTATTGGGATGAGATAGGTGAGTGGCGAGTTGTGGGGCCAGAGCTTGTGCAGCAAGCATGTGATAAGGTTTGGCTTATCAGAGACAGGATCAATGCAGCTCAGAGCCGACAGTAAAGTTATGTTGATAATCGCCATAGGAATCTGGCATTTGATGTAGGTAATCATGTATTTTTGAAGATAGATCCAATGAAAGGGGTTATGCGATTTGGGAAGAAGGGTAAACTTAGTCCTAGGTTTATCGGTCCATTTGAGATTCTAGATAAAGTGGGGCTGGTAGCCTACAGGCTAGCTTTACCACCTGTGTTGTCCAGGATCCATGACATATTCCATATTGCTATGTTAAGGAAATATGTCACAGATCCTTCTCATATCATCAGTTATAATGAATTAGAGCTTAGTGATTCACTGGTGTATGAGGAGGTACCCATACATATTCTGGATAGGAAAGTACAGGAGTTACGTAACAAGAAGATTCCTTAGATAAAATTTTTGTGGAGGAATCATGCAGTAGAAGAGGCTTCTTGGGAGTCCAGGTAACAGATGAAACAGAAGTATCTATATCTATTCCAAGGAGTCTAAATAGGTAAATGTAAGTAGTTAGGTAGTATTTCCTTTACAGGTATATGTAATGGTTTAATTAGTGAGTTATTTTAGTTTTGGGAGAATTTTTCTTTTGTATATGTAATCTCCTAAGACTCGGAATGTAACCACAGTATTCCTCCGCCATAAGTGAGGGTAAGTAATAAAATAAGTAGACCATTTTCTTGTTAAGGGATGACGAGTTACGTAAAAAGTAAATTTCGAGGACGAAATTTTATAAGGAGGGGAGAATGTAACGACCCAAAGAATAATGGTATTTAAATAATAAAAGAAAGGGATATGGAAATCAGAAACAGAAGGAGGCAGTCGACTTCGTCGACGAACGCTTTGCGTTTGTCAACGACGTTGCATTTTGGAAAGGATAAATCCCAGGAATTTTTCAGCTCCTCACTGAGGAATACAAGGGACTCATCGACAAGGGTATAACAAGAGCTTGTCGATGAGGATGGGATTCTTCGATGAAAATATAATTGGGCTCATCGACGAGGTGACGTGGCTCGTCGATGAGGAAATACCTAGAGAGGTTTTGGGCCATCTAAATTTCGTCGACGAGGAGTGGGTTTTGTCGACGAAATTATTAAAGGACTCGTCGACGAGATGACGTGGCTCGTCGATGAATCCAGGCTTATAAATAGAGAAGAACTCAAATTTTTAATGGAAATTAAGCGCAGAAACACTCTCTCTCTCATCCTACGGTCCTTCCCCCTTCTCTCTTTGATTTTGGGCCGGATTTCCTCCGATTTGAGGATCTGAAGCCACCGCGATGTTCCTGAAAAAGTTCTCTCCAAGTCTGCCAGAGCGGATTGTCGGTGGGGCTGAAGTGGAAACCATCCCAAATCCAGGGTAAGGTTTTCTACTCAATATTTGGATTTTTGGCAGTTGTAGAAAGTGTTATACGCGTAGAAATACTAAACTTTAGTTCTGGTGAATATTGTTTCTAGGGTGTTGAGTTGGGAACCCTGTGGGTACGGGACAGATTTTCTTAGGGGCTTTTCAGGAATCAGGTAAGGGGATAAACTAAGCTAGTATTTTATGAAAACATGTATATTGTTATAGCATTCAATTTCGGAAAATAAATATATTTATCCATGATTTATATATTTGGAAAAATGCTGTTGAAAATGATGGTATGTTAAATATGCAAAAACCTATTAGTGTGACATGAGTATAAATTTTTATGGAATACTGTTTTCTGGGAATGTGTTAATGATACGGATTTTTATAATGGAAAACTGGCGTACGGGCCGAGATTTTTATATGTTTTACCGGCGTGCGGGCCGTGCTATGGATGTGATTTGCCAGCATACGAGCTGTGCTATGATATGTTTGCCGGCGTACAGGCCGAGCTATGGTAAAATGTGTAATTCCGATGTACGGGCCGATGATTTTCATGATATACGTATATATGCAAAATGATATGATTGATCTGATAATTAATGATATGAAATATCCATGTATCACAGTTTCAGTATATGTTATTTGATATCATAACCTGATTGGCTTGGTCTAGGCTAGTACTTGCACGGTACCGTTGCTATGTGTCCATGGTCTTCGTGATCATGATATTTGTGTTAATGTCATTGTATGGAGTGGTGAGAGATTGGATGGTTGATGTGGTGTTTAAGAAGTATGTGAGCGCCCCTAGTGTACGGACCAGGTCTGGCAGACCCATCAGACTTATAGACTGTACTTTTGACTTGGCAGTGGTCGGCCAATCATTGTCAGGTCCCACCTTCGGGCCACACAACCCAGTCATGTGGGGGTAATACATGACAACAACTAGCTAACCTACTAGGAATGTTTTTGTATTATTATTATATGAAATGAAATATATTATGAAAATGCAGTATGTTCTGCCATGTTTTGATGATATATATGTCTTCCCAGATTTGACAAAACAGTTACTGAATATGTTCTGTATGGTATATGTATAACACAGAATACTCATGTTGCCACACACTGGTATTAGTTCATTTCCATTACTGAGAGGTGTCTCACCCCAAAATTTTATAAATTTTTCAGGAGCCCCTGATAGAAGAGCGGGTAAAGCCCCGTTGATCTAGTATGGTAGATCTGCCCTTCCAGAAGGGTAAGTATTTTGATAGGGTCAGTTGTATTTTTTGGAAATGGTCCTAAGACATCTTTTTGGGTTGAGTGTTGTGTATATATGTATACAATGATTGTAGTAATTCTGGTATTGTAGTGTATGATATAATGAGGTGTTTGTGATTTATGTTTCCTGCTACATAGGCTTCCGTGATGTGTTTCTGATGTATCCGTGGTAACCACGGGTCCAAGTGGATTATAATCTGCTGAGTTGGGATTTGTGATATTGATTTTATTATTAAAAAAATGGGGAAAATAAGTAGGTCGTCACATACTCCGTCCTATAAGGAGATTTGTAAACGGCGTCGCTTCGCCCGGTTAAGTGAGCAAATAGTGGAATTCTTGGGTGGTTGGCCCAAGGCGAGGATGTAGGTATAATTGGCTGAACCTTGATAAAAATATCTTCTCTCTCTCTCTCTCTCTCTCTCTCTCTCTCTCTCTCTCTCTCTCTCTCATTTAAATTTCTGCACTTTAATTTCCGCAATGTGTATGTTTATATTTATTGTTATAATTATTTTGCATACACATATTCAATTTAAATGAGATATGTTCCACACGTGTATGTTTATATTCATGACTTAAATCATCTAACACTACGCCTTTTTTTTTTAATTGGGATATGATGTGGTGAATCGACGATCTTAATTAGCCAAAAAGTTTTTAAAATCCAATTCACCCCCTCTTCTTGGGATCACACCATTCTCCTCATATGTTACTACTCCTTTTGATTAAAGTAATCACTTATTTCCTGTTAAGAATGAAAATGGAGTGGTTAATCAAAAGGAATATAATAACATTATTAGTAGCCTGAGATATGCAACTAATTTAACTAGACCTAACAATGCATATAAAGTAGGAATACTTAGTAGATTTTTTGGCAAGCCGAGTAAAGAACATTGGAATGCTCTTGAACGTGTAATGAAATATTTAGTTGGTACCAAAAATTATGGCTTATTTTTTACAAAGTATCCTATTATACTTCAAGGTTTTTGGGATGCTGATTGGAATACTTTGTCAGATGATTCTCTCTCTACCATAGGTTATATTTTTACTTTAGGTAGTGGTTCTATTGGTGGGAAATCTAAAAAACAAACAATAATTGCTAACTCAACTATGAAAGTCGAGCTTATTGCTTTAGCATCAGCTAGTGAATAAGCAAGTTGGTTAAGAGATATGTTGTATGAAATCCTATTTTGAGAAAAATCAATGCCACCTATCCTAATTAATTGTGATAGTACTACTGCAATTGATAGAGTGAACAACCGTTATTATAACGGTAAATCTAGACTCATAAGAAGAAAACACAGTATTGTGAGATCATATTTGAGTAGTGGTATCATTAATATAAGTTATATAAAATCTCTTGAAAATCTTGCGGATCGATTAACTAAGGCCTTACCAAGAGAAATGGTATGGAATACATTGAGGGTGATGTGATTAAAGTCTGTAAAATCATGAACCACATATAAGGATACCCAACCCAAGGACCAGAGATCATGTAATTTAGTTCAATGGGAAGAACGAATCATATGGTGGTCGTAAGAAATGCACTATTATTTTTATACTCATCCCTATGGTTTAAGTGCATTTATCCTGTAGTTAATCTGTATCTCTTATGAGTGAGCTGTCAGAATCACAAGAGCACCCTTGATAGATTTCACCTATGTGAGCATGAAAGTGGGGCCGCTGTCTATGAGAATTGAGCTTATTCTCAAATATGGTCATGAAACTGGAATTAACACAAAACTGAAATGTGCTGGCTATTAAAACTCATGTCAATATCTAAATGATTATGTGTGAGCAGTAATACTTTATTTCCCTTAAACAATCATAGTTCAAGTTTGAGACCATTACTGACTCTGAAGTAAAGATTATTATTCACTAAGTGAAAGTTCAATGCAGAGCACGCCTTCATTATGCATAATTGTTCATCTTTAATTGTTAAACTCTTTACATGCATGGTACATACATAATATTAAAATGAGGGGGAAATTGTTGGTGTATTTCAATATTATTATACTATTAGTGTATTTTAATATTATTATTTTATTTATTATCTTGGAAAAGAATATGTACCTTGGATTGGCTTATGATCATTTATTCATGTATCTCATAAATGCATAAGATTAATTATATGGATGTACCTTAAATCTAAGGTTGCATTTACTTAATATATACATAACTTATTTATTAAGTACATGGAGAATTAATGGTCATTTTGTGCCTATAAATAGACTCTTAAGGCATTAGCACATTACATTAATTTATTCTCTCCATTCTCATCATATCATCATTTTTTTTGAGTTTAGAGAGTTTGACAAGCAAAGAAATGTTTTTTTTTTTTTTTTGTAGTTTTGGACTCATCTGTTTGTGCAAAATTGAAAAGAGTCATAGAATTCAAATCGGACTGTTGTATTCTGATGGAAACAAGTCTTAAAGAGTTCTATTACACCGGTTCGTGGGTTAAGCCAATGAAATGCATGAGACTTGAATCTCCTTAAAAAGAGTGAGATATCCGTGTATCGGTCTATTTGTGAATCGTGATTTTATTTTTATTTTATTTGTATCCAAGTTTTATTATTTTATATTATTAGTTTCCTAACAAATATAAATTATAATTTTTTCACTCAATAATATGCTTAATTTGCCAAAAATTATCCGGCTCAACCCGCTTTGACATATCTATTTCAATTGTGAATGAACAAAATTTAAAATAAAAATGAAAAACAAAAGAGTGGGGCCGTGGTACCGCTGGTTTCAGTTTCAGGCTGCCCTGCCTCTGAACAGTTAAATCTTGTGGCCCACACAACCAACACCGTTCAATCAGAGTCACCAAATGAATAATAAGATTCCCCTAACTAGGAACCACCTGCTGTTCAATAATGTGCACTCCTTCTTCCTATTATCCTCTAAAAATAATAAACTAAAAATATTCTAAGCATAAATTAAAATAATTCATTTAAATTCATTAAAAATAAATTATTCTCTTAATCCACCAAAAGAGTTACATATGCTCGGTTTTATTTAAAATTTAAAATTTAGAATTAAAATCTATAGATCCAAAGTTCATGTATCTTTCCTCCCCTCCTATAAAGTGTCATTTTGCGGAATTGACAAACTATTTTTTGGGTGGTTTTGGGTTTTCTCAATCCCAAAAGTTAAACTCATAAGATTAGACTTTTACTCACATTTAATAACTGACCATTAGCTCCTTCCACAACCGATGTGTGATAATCCCAATAATTTTTCCTTCACACATCAGGTTCTAAACGACAGCACTACTTACCACCCAATACTGGTATCAGAGCCCATGGTTCAATGTTCTCCCCAAGTTGCCGAGTACATAGTGCTTCTATTTGGAGTCCGATATGTGAGGAGGAGATTATTGAGATTATCTCACATCGATTGTGGAAGGGGCTGGTGGTCAGTTATTAAGTGTCAGAGAAAGTCTCATCCCATGAGTTAGCTTTTGAAACCACCCAACACTATCGGCAAGACTATTAAAATTGTGACCCCTAGGGTGTGGTACAGGTGGTAGTGCGAGCTGCGAGAGTGCTTTTCAAGAAATCAGGTGTTCAAACCCTTCCGAATTCGTTTCCGCCCCTGAACTCCTAAATTTATCCTCCCTTTGGAGTTGTGGGATCAACTTCAAGGGGCGTAAGGTTAGTCACGTGAACCGTAAAACTGATGCGTAGATATCCGATGGGTATTCCAAAAAAAAAAAAAAAAAGACTATTAAAATTGTGAATGAACAAAATTTTAAAAATAAAAATAAATAGCATAGGGTGTGGGACAGTCAGCCTTGCCCCTCAACGGTTTAAATCTGGTGCCCCACCACCGAGACCATTCCAACAATGAATAGTTGAGATTCCCCTAACTAGGTACCACACTACCACGTGCTGTTCAATAATGAGCACCACACACACACACAAAGTGGACCTCCATTATTTTATAGCCACAACTTGAATATTAAGTTAAATGGAAATAAACAAATAAAATTGGGTAAATAAGTTCATAAATGCATTAAAAATTAATAGATTGAAGGGAAAAAAATATTATTATATACGCAACAGAATAATAAGAACTAAATAAATAAAATTAATAAATCTAATCATAACTTATTTCCGTCATTTATAAGTACACATTAAAGCAGGACTAATATTATTTGGACATGTAATGATTGCTTAAATTACTAGACGAAGCGCATTACTTTTCACTCAAGTCACATAAATTAAAATTAACAGTCTAGGCGACAAATGGTAGCCTAGTTATCAAGCAAAGATCGTCTAGTTATCAAGGACAAAACGAACAAACATTACGCAAACATGTCAGTGACAATAAAGTTTTGTCAACTACGATTGTTAGACTTTTAATGTTTAGGAACGAATCGAATTTATGATTAGAATTGATAATCTAAATTATGAGCCGTGATTGTAAAATTTAAGGGTAGTAATGTTTTGTTTCATTTGGGTACAATTTGGGTTTTCATTGTAATTCTAAGATTGATTTGGAATGTATAATAGGTGTATGATGATGACTTATCTTTAAATCAATTCAAAACATATAATGTAATAGTCTAAAACAAGTTTCAATTTCTTATATCTCCCTTTCATTTTCGCCTCTTTGTATTCTTTTATTTTAATCTATTCTCTTCTATCTTTAATTTTCTCTTTTTCTAATATAAGTATTTTCATCTCTATAACTTTCTCCATCTTCCTATCATTTTTATGATTTTTATTACTATGCTCCTATTCTTACAATTCTGACATTTGTTTGCATAAGGAGTCCATTCCACTCCATCTCAATCTCATCATTATTGTCCCTTTTAAAGACACTTGATTTTTTATCAAATAAAATTAATTTATTAATATTGTAAAAACTGATTAATTTTTATGGATCATGGATTTTGAAATTTAAATTTAAATTTGTATGAATTTACAAATTTAAAAAGAAAATAATATAATTTTAACTTATATTTTATATAAATTCATACAAATTCAAATTTAAATCTTAAATTTCCTCCATTCAAGTTTATAATTTAATTTTGAAACAATATTCTTTAAATTAAATGGTAAACTGCACCTTAACAAATTTACTATTGTAAAAAAAAAAAAAAAAAAAAGTTACAACATTCAATAAATTAATTGATATAAGATTGAAACGGTGTATTTATAAAATTATTTTTAAAAAAAATATATAAATTAATGTAATTTTTTTAAAACTACTATAGTTTAAAGAAGAGGAATTCGTAGTCTATAACAATAATTGTAGTCATCCCCTCTCTCATTGTCCACACCTATACATGGATGTCCGACCCCTTCTTCAACCCCTTTTACCCATCACCACTGATGCGGCCGCCACCACCGCCACCACGTCTCCCTCGGCCTCCGCCACCGTCACCACCTTGATTTCTTCTTCCGTAGATGACAATAAGCATGATGAGCTCGCCGACGTCATTTCATCAAACTCCGGGATCATTCTCCGACTGCTTTCCATCGCTTTCGTCGGAATATTATCCATATGGGCAAACTACGAAGCGTCCAAAGGATTCGATATCACCGTCGTCAACGACGCCCGCGACTCGCCAGCCGGGCAGCGGTTCGATCTCTTATTCGTACGCAACGACGAGGCCAGGAGAATGGTCCTCATTGCAGCTAAATTTCTAGATAACATTCTTTATTCCGACCACCACCTTAAGATGCGAGTCAACAGCGTCACCGCGCGGCTGGCCGGACGGAACCTGACCAGCACGGTGGTCGTTAAAGCCACGGGGAATCGTGATTTTTGGATAAATATAAGCCCTCAGATACTGCAAGAGAGGGACGTGAACCGTGCGATGGCATCGGCCTTGCAGCATGGAATGGCTAAGATATGGCTGTGGGGTAGCCACCTCACTGCCCCGGCGGCTCTTGTTGACGGTATTGTTGAGTACATAAGCCTTTTGTCGGGATCCGGTGCAGGAATATTGGACGCCGGTGGTGTATGGTCGCCGGCGCCGGGCAGTAATACTGTGTGCTGGGAGGCTAATAATACTGATCCTGTGGCCGTGGCGCGGTTCTTGAGTTTTTGCGAGAAGCGGGAGAAGGGGTTTATCGGACGGCTGAGTAAGGCGTTGGAGGATGGGTGGCACGACCGGACGGTGGATGATGCGCTGGGGGTGCCAGCTCAAAGCTTGTGTGATTCTGGTTAGCACGATTAATGTTGTTTCCTTTATTGTCCACTAGTTCGTGAGCATGTTGGCAGGCAATTATATGGGATGGGATCAAAATGGCTTGTGATAATTGTCATACCTTGGACATGGAATAAATCGATGTCGTTTTCTTTCTTATCTCTTTTTTATTCTAATCATTTAATAAACAAATTATTTAATACAAATCAAAATTATAATTGAACAAATATGAGAGTATAAACCAAAATTACATATAATTAAAACTGATGCTAAAATATAAGTATTATCAAAGAAAAAGGGACGAGAGTAAATTAATATATATAATTACAAATTCTAATATGAAGCTCACCATAAAGTAAAGTTGATTTGGAGGACACTTGAATAGAAAAAAACACAGGCCAATTTTAATTGATAGCTTTTATAAGATATCAAATTACAAGCTCAACTGTTAAGAAATATTTAAATGCGAAAGCAGTAATCCCCATCTTCTTAAATCTAACATAAAGATCAAAATTCCTATTCTATACCGGCTACAATAGCATAGTTCGTGTCCACGGATTATTGTAGAATAAATTTAAAAAGGTTTTATAAGAATTATAAGTGTAAAATCATAATAGGCACTTCTCATAAGTCACTTCTAAATAGTAATCAATTCAATAAAAAACTATCTATTGGTTTTGCTCCCCTCTTTTAAAAAAAAAATAAAAAGAAAAACACTCACAAACTTAAATTAATACTAACACTTTACTTTCCTCCATATAATATTCTATGTTTATGTCAATTATGATATTTATAGATAATATATATCTGTATATAAATATGCAATTATAAATTATGAAAAATGGAAGATATCTAAGAATTTTTTTTCTTTTAAATTTAAGCAAGATCATAGTAAGTTTGAGCTTTCATCTAAACATATATTATAATACAAGAATGGACAATAAAGTCTGTAATCTTCATTATCAAATTCAAAGTTCAGTACTTTAAATTTCAAGTAAGCATTACATATTATAACATAAAATAGTCATAAACATTACAATACTACAAGTTTACAATCCAAAAGTCAAAGGCTTCAAGCCCCTTAGAATTACAAATTTATATTTAATACATTGCATAATTAATTCCTAAACTAAAACTATGTGTGAATCTAAGTAATGGTTCATCCACACCACTTGTTCCCTCATGAAGACCTTCCTTCTCCCTACCACCACCTTGATCTTGATTTTATTCATCATCATCCAAATTATCAATTCCAACATTTTCAATATATAGGTCTAAAAGATGGAGTCCTTTGCTCAAACAAACCTTAAATAATGTGTAGCGACCTGCTTAATTAAATGGTTTTTTTTTTTTTTTATACACCAATATTTTACATGTTTTGATACCATGCTGGGATAAATCCATCCATAAACCTAAGCAGCGAAAAGCATAAACTGAATAAACATATACATATCATACAATATCAATACCAGAGTGCTACCATGTTTTTCCCAAAATGTACACATATATCTGTTTTCCCAAAATATCCTCAACTGGTGAGGGTTAGACAAAAACGTTCCCAAAAATGATACTCACTCTCTAATAGGGCACTACAAACGTCCCTCTATTTGCGAGCCTGATCTGCTCGCCTACCTGGATCACCTGAAAAATATATCAACACTAGGATGAGCTAACGCTCAGTAAGGAGAAATATGTTATTACTAGTGTATATTAAATTATCTACTATATATATATATATATATATATATATATATATATATATATATATATATATATATATATCATGAAATCTGTTTTTATATAAACATGAGTAACTAAGTACCAAAGTACAATACAAATAACAAAGTACACCACCCCTTTTTTCCTATGGATTAACATATCAGTATTATGGTAATAATTTCAAAATACTTCTAGTGTACATAAGTAGGATCCCTGTTTCTGTAAATCAATACGTAAGTAATAATAACTGAAACTGTTCCCTGTGGCCATCTATGTCATGACGTGCCCCCTCATGACAAGGTTGTGCGGCCCGTAGGCTGGAATTACCCTGGTTGGCCAACTAGGAATAAATCACTGAACTCCGTCAGTCGACCTGCCTACCTCAACCCATATCTGGATGGGGAGCCTAACCTCTTCAAGGGGCTAGGTGGTCGACTTTACCACATATATCTGAATAAGTGGTTGCACTCGTAAAGTAACATAGTATCTGTAGCAACGGTACCGTGCTCTGTAGCTGCAAGTCTAATAGGGTCTTATATCATATAATACTTTTCTATACATATCTATCTGATTTACCATGATTCTGAAGTAATCATATTAACCATGATGCTGTATAACGTACTGAAATCTGAATAATCATAACATGGAACTGCATATTCGTAATACTGGAATTCGTATAATCATGTTACTGAAATCCGTAAAATCATGGTACTGAAGTTCACATAATCATAGTACTTAAATCTGTAAAATCATGGTACCGAAATTCATAAAAATCATGAAACTACAATTCATAAAACATATCCCCGTACTACATACATATTCACAAGCCACACCATACTTTAATACATAATTTTCATAAATAAATACACTGTATAATATTTTGAAACTTCCTAACATAGTATATTTCCCTTACCTTAACTTTGAAAAGCCCCTACTGTACTCTAGCCTAATACCTGTAGGGCCTCCTTTACAATACCCTAAAAACAATATTTCCCAGAACTAAACATCAGTATTTTTCTTCCTACATCATTTCCTATAACTACTAGGAAGTCAAAAATTGGATAAAAGTCCTTACCCTGAATTTGGGATGAAATCCAACTTCACTTACTTGACGATCCGCTCCGGCAGATTCGCAGAGAACTCTGTCAGGAGTGTCGTGGTAGCTTTGAATAGTCGATCCGGTGACTGGTGGGGCCGGAATCGAAGAGAGAAGGGAGAGGGAGACGTAAAGAGTGAGAGGAGAGAGAGAGCTCGGTGAAAAATGGTAAAAAAATCCCGGGTTCCCACTATTTATAGGGCCAAGTTCATCGATGAGACACATCATCTCGTCGACGAGCCCTTCACAAAATTCATCGATAAGACCCTATGTTCGTCAACGAAATTCAGAGCGGCCCGAACCGTCTCTCGGTATTTTCTCGTCGACGAAACCCTGTGTTCATCGATGAAATTTTGAAGACCTTCGTCGACGAGACCCTGTGTTCATCGACGAAGCTAGGCAATTTCCTGAATTTTATGATTATTTAATATTATCTCCAAAATGCAATCTCCGCGTTCGTCGACGAAGTCTATGACCTCCTTTTGTTTCTGTTTCTATTTTCTCTCCCTATTTAATACTTAAAATGCTATTATTCTTCGGGTCACTACATTCTCCCCTCCTTATAAAATTTCGTCCTCAAAATTTACTATCTGAATCTCTATCTATACTTCATTCTGTAAAGAAAAAGGTCTACTTATTTTATTACCTGCCCTCACTTATGGCGGAGGAATACCGTGGTTACATGGATGGTTCTGGGAGATTACATACACCAAAAGAAAATTTCTCCCAGAACAAAATACTATCTACTAACCATAATCAATACACGTACCTACAAAAGAAAACTTATCTAACCATTATACTTTACCTGAGTATCTCTATACCTTGGGAACAATTGTGGGTATCTCTGTCTAATCTGCTCCTCAAGCTCCCAAGAAGCTTCCTTTATGCCGTGATTCCTCTACAAAACATTAACTAAATGTATCTCTTTAGTGCGTAAAGTCTGAACCTTTCTGTCCAAAATCTGTATGGGTATTTCTTCATATGCTAAAGAATCCTTAAGCTCTATCTCTACATAGCTAATGATGTGGGATGGGTCTGTGACGTATTTCCATAACATGGCAACATGAAACACATTATAAATACGAGCCAAAGCTAGCCTGTAAGCAACTGACCCTATTCTCTCAAGTATCTCAAAAGGGCCAATATACCTAGGGCTCAACTTGCCCTTCTTGCCAAACCTTATAACTCCTTTTAGAGGAGCTATCTTCAATAATACTCGATCTCCCACATCAAATTCCAACTTTCAGCGGCGACTATCTGCATAGCTTTTCTGCCGACTCTGCGCTGCACTGACTCTATCTCGAATAAGTCGGACTTTATCATTTGCTTGCTGAATTATCTCGGGACCCAAAACTCGCCTTTCGCCAACTTCATCCTAGAAAAGAGGAGATCTACATCTCCTACCATATAATGCTTCATAGGGTGCCATGCCGATGCTAGCCTGATAACTATTATTATAAGCAAATTCAACTAACGTCAAAAACTAAATCCAGCTACCTCCAAAGTCTAGCACACAAGCACGAAGCATATCTTCCAATACCTGGATGGTTCTCTCAATCTGAGCATCGGTCTGAGGGTGGAAAGCTATGCTGAATGCTAACTGAGTCCCTAGTGCCTCCTACAAACTCCTCCAGAACCATGATGTAAAACGTGGATCACGGTCTGAGACTATGGATATCGGCACTCCATGGGATCGAACAATCTCCTGTATGTAAATCTCTGCTAACCTATTCATAGGGTAGCTGACCTTAATAGGCAGAAAATGCGCTGTCTTCGTCAATCTATCAACTATCACCCATATGGCATTCTGACCATGCAACGCTGGCGGCAGCCCAGTAACAAAATCCATGGATACGTGGTCCCACTTCCACTCGGGAATGAAGAGTGGCTGCAACTGACCAGCCGGCCTCTGGTGCTTAGCCTTAACCTGCTGGCACGTCAAACACTACTGCACAAACTCTACTATCTCCCTTTTCATACCACTCCACCAGAACAAGTCTCGAAAATCCCTATACATTTTCGTACTGCCATGATGAACAGTGTATAGAGACTTGTGTGCCTCCTCTAGAATCATTCTCCTGATGCTATCATCTGTAGGCACACATAATCTGGTGCGAAATCTCAAAGCCCCATCATCGGAGATACTGAACTCCTCCCCCTGGCCATCCTGTACTCTGGCAAACACCTCCACTAACTCTAGATCATTTCTCTTAGAAGCTTTAATGTTCTCATACAGTGTGGATTGTACAACCAAACTAGCAATAAGTTCCTGAGGATCATCCTCCACTAACTCCACATCGAGTCTTTTTAAGTCCATCTGAATCGAAAGCTGAATTACTACTGCTAACTGTGCTATATCTCCTGACTTACGGCTCAACGCATCGGCTACCACATTTGCTTTACCTGGGTGGTAACTGATGGTGCAGTCGTAATCCTTGATGAGTTCCAACCACCTCCTCTGCCGCATATTCAATTCTCTCTGTGTAAAAATATATTTTAGACTCTTATGATTAGAAAATATCTCACACCTCTCACCATAAAGGTAATGCCTCCAGATCTTCAGTGCATGTACCACTGCAGCCAATTCCAAATTATGAGTAGGGTAGTTCTTCTCATATTCTTTCAACTGCTTGAATGCATATGCCACCACCCTACCATGCTGCATCAGCACACAACTGAGCCCTTTCAAGGACGCGTCACTGTAAATAACGTAACCATCGCCACCCGATGGAATCGTAAGAACTGGTGCAGTGACGAGTTGCTGCTTTAATTCCTGGAAGCTCTACTCGCACTCTTCATCCCACACAAATCTAGCATTTTTCCTAGTCAATGGCATAAGAGGTCCTGACAATGCTGAAAACCCCTCAACAAAACGACGGTAATAACCTGCCAACCCTAAAAAACTCCCGACTTCCTGCACATTTTTCGGCCTAGCCCAATCTACCACTGCATCAATCTTGCTGGGATCCACTGAAATACCGTCCCCTGAGATCACATGGCCTAAAAATGCCACCTTTTCTAACCAAAATTCACACTTGCTAAACTTAGTATAAAGCTTCTCCTCCTTGAGAGTCTGCAATACCTGCCTCAAATGCACCTCATGATCCTCAAAACACCTCGAGTACACCAGTATATCATCAATGAAGACTACTACAAATTGATCTAGATACTGATGAAAAACTTTGTTCATCAAGTCCATGAATACAGCTGGGGCATTCGTCAGCCCAAACGGCATAACGAGGAACCCTTAGTGTCCATACCTGGTCCTGAAAGCCGTCTTCGCAACGTCCTCCGCTTTTACTCTCACTTGATGATACCTGGATTTAAGGTCAATCTTGGAATATACCCGCGTACCCTGGAGCTGATCAAACAAATCATCTATATAAGGTAGAGGATATTTATTCTTGATAGTAACTTTATTTATCTCCCTGTAATCAATGCACATCCTCATGGACCCGTCTTTCTTCTTTACGAACAACACTGGAGCTCCCCATGGCGATACACTGGGTCATATAAACCCCTTGTTCAACAAATCTTGCAATGGCTCCTTTAATTCACCCAATTCAGTTGGAGGTAAATCTATAGGAAAATCTACCTCACGCACATAAGGCAACCCTGGTAGCTCCTCTGGAAAAACATCTTGAAATTCCTGTACCACTTGGGTGTTTTCCATCTTCAATTCATTTTCAGATGCTTCTTCCACAAATGCTATAAACCCCTGACCTCCATCCAGCAGTAATCTGTTCGCCTGCACGGCGGACATCAACTATGTTGGAGCACTTACCCGTGAACCAACGAATCTGAATTCTTGCTCTCTAGGAGGTCTGAAAATTACTTCCTTCTGGATGCTAGCGTGATTGGAAGCCAACTAGTCCATACCCAGTATTATATCGAACCCACACATATCAAGTACAATAAGATCTGCTGGTAATACTTTTCCCTAAATCTCTATTGGATAGCCTCTAAGTGCCCCCTCTGACATCTGATCACTGACCCTGATAGTGTAGCTACCGACAGTGCTATATTTAATGACTGGGTCTCACTCTCAGATAATTTAACATAAGATGCAGAAATGAAAGAATGAGTAGCACCTGAGTCAAAAAGAACAATAACTGGGTATGATAAAACGGTAAATGTACCTATCACCATATCTGTAGTAGCCTCTGCATCACCTGGCGTCAGGGCATATACTCGTACTGGGGCCATATTCCTCTGTTGGCCACCCCGAGGCGCCTGATGCCCTCCCCTAGCTGCCTGGTGTCCTCCTTAATAAGGCTTGGGTGCTGGGACCTGGTTCTGCTGACCCGGGCAATCACGCATCACGTGACCTAGTCTCCCACAACGATAACATACACCTTTGCCTGCCCAACATTCACCCAAATGATGTCTCCCGCATGTCTGACACACTGGGTAAGTCTGTGCACCCTGGTTCCCACGAGGTCCTGCCATTTGCCTCTAGTCACCCCTATCACGACCATCTCTCCATAGACCCCTACTGGAGCTAGCCTGAAAACCCTGAGGCGCAGGCCTCTTCCACTGACTCTGAGCTGCTACACCCCTCTAAATGCCACTCTCAATAATCGCAGCTCTGTTTACAACCTCTTTGAATGTCTGAGCCCTAAAACCAATCACTTGCTCAAACAGATTTTGCCTCAACCCTTCTTCAAACTTCCTAGCCTTCTTCTCTTCATCAAGTGCCAGATGTGGAGCAAAACGCGACAACTTGACAAACTGAGTCGCGTATTGAGATACAGTCATCTGCCCCTGTACCAAATGTAGGAACTCTGCTGCCTTCGCACTCCGAACGATAGCAGGGAAATACCGCTCGAAGAACATATCCTTGAATCAATCCCACGTCACTGGAACTAGAACCGGACTCTGCTCCTCTATCAGACGGGCTGCTTTCCACCAGCGCTTCGCCTCCCCTGTCAACTTAAATGTGGCAAATGCTTCCTTCTGCTCATCCGTACATGGAAGCACTACCAATATCTCCTCGATATCTTGGACCCAATTCTCAGCTACAGTCAGGTCATCTCTTCCAACAAAGGATGGGGGCTTCATACATGTAAACTGCTCAATCGAACAGTCACGCTCCCTAGAACTCCTAGCCATCTCAACCATCACCTGCTGAGTGACACTACACAGAATAGCATCTATGTCTCCTCCACCTATATTGGAAGGTCCTGGCCTATCCTCCCCAGCATTCGTGCCACTACTTCCTGGGTCCATCCTGAAAACAAGAAAACATACTTAAGAAACTTATCCGCTATAAGAACCTATCATGTATCAACTAGAAATTAACTACCTTCCCTGACCTTACCCAATATCCAATTCTGTCATCTAAACACACGACCCGTCAATAGTTTACTATGGTTTTCCTGAAATCGTCACCCTAGGAAAAACATAGAAACCACTACAGAAATCCTGTACCCAGACACAGAACAAACCCCAAATCCTTTTTCCTATACTCTAGTATTGCTTCTGCTGCACTCTAAAGTCTACAGAACCTAGCAAACCTAGGCTCTGATACCAAACTATAGCAACCTACTTAATTAAATGGTTTTTTTTTATACACCAATATTTTACATGTTGTGATACCATGCTGGGATAAATCCATCCATAAACCTAAGCAGCGAAAAGCATAAACTGAATAAACATATATATATATCATACAATATCAATACCAGAGTGCTACCATGTTTTTCCCAAAATGTACACATATATATGTTTTCCCAAAATATCCTCAACTGGTGAGGGCTATACAAAAACGTTCCTAAAAATGATACTCACTCTCTAATAGGGCACTACAAACGCCCCTCTATTTGCGAGCCTGATCTGCTCGCCTACCTGGATCACCTGAAAAATATATCAACACTGGGATGAGCCAACGCTTAGTAAGGAGAAATATGTTATTACTAGTGTGTGGCAAATGAGCTATATATATATATATCATGAAATTTGTTTTTATATAAACATGAGTAACTAAGTACCAAAGTACAATACAAATAACAAAGTACACCACCCCTTTTTTCCTATGGATTAACATATCAGTATTATGGTAATAATTTCAAAATACCTCTAGTGTACATAAGTAGGATCCCTATTTCTGTAAATCAATACGTAAGTAATAATCACTGAAACTGTTCCCTGTGGCTGTCTGTGTCACGACATACCCCCTCATGACAAGGTTGTGCGGCCTGTAGGCTGGATTTACTCTGGTTGGCCAACCAGGAATAAATCACTAAACTCCGTCAGTCAACCTGCCCACCTCAACTCATATCTAGACGGGGAGCCTAACCTCTTCAAGGGACTAGGTGGTTGACTTTACCACATATATCTGAATAGGTGGTTACACTCGTAAAGTAACATAGTATCTGTAGCAACGGTACCGTGCTCTGTAGCTGCAAGTCCAACAAGGTCTTATATCATATAAAACTTTTCTATACATATCTATCTGATTTACCATGATTCTGAAGTAATCATATTAACCATGATGCTGCATAACGTACTGAAATCTGAATAATCATAACATGGAACTGCATATTCGTAATATTGGAATTCGTATAATCATGGTACTGAAATCCGTAAAATCATGGTACTGAAGTTCACATAATCATAGTACTTAAATTCGTAAAATCATCGTACCGAAATTCATAAAAATCATAAAACTACAATTCATAAAACATATCCCCGTACTACATACATATTCACAAGCCACACCATACTTTAATACATAATTTTCGTAAATAAATATACTGTATAATATTTAGAAACTTCCTAACATAGCATATTTCCCTTACCTTAACTTTGAAAAGCCCCTACTGTACTCTAGCCCGTTACCCGCAGGGCCTCCTTTACAATACCCTGAAAACAATATTTTCCAGAACTAAACATCAGTATTTTTCTGCCTACATCATTTCCTACAACTACCAGGAAGTCAAAAACTGGATAAAAGTCCTTACCCTGAATTTGGGATGAAATCCAACTTCGCTTACCTGACGATCCGCTCCGGCAGATTCGCAAAGAACTCCATCAGGAGTGTCGTGATAGCTTCGGATCGTCGATCCGGCAACTAGTGGGGCTGGAATCAAAGAGAGAAGGGAGAGGGAGACGTAGAGAGTGAAAGGAGAGAGAGAGCTCGGTGAAAAATGGTAAAAAATCCGAGGTTCCCACTATTTATAGGGCTAGGTTCATCGACGAGACACGTCACCCCGTCGACGAGCCCTTCACAAAATTCATCAACGAGACCCTGTGTTCGTCGACAAAATTCAGAGCAGCCTGAATTGTCTCTCGGTATTTTCTCATCGACGAAGCCCTGTGTTCGTCGACGAAATTCTGAAGACCTTCGTCAAAGAGACCCTGTGTTCGTCGACAAAGCTGGGCAATTTCCTGAATTTTATGATTATTCAATATTATCTCCAAAATGCAATGTCCGCGTTCATCGACGAAGTCTACGGCCTCGTTCTGTTTCTGTTTCTATTTTCTCTCCCTCTTTAATACTTAAAATGCTATTATTCTTCGGGTCACTACATAATGAATATAAAAGTGTCTGGAAATTAAATTAAGAAATTGATTTTCTTTTCATCACCAAGGTCACCCCCCCCCCCCCTTCAAGTTCAACACTTTTGTTTTATAATTCATATTTTTTCAATATTCAAAAACTTTGTTTATAGAATCAAACTCTTCTTCTATTATCCAATCTTCCTTGGTATTAATGTGATCAAGAGATATAGGATCATTGAACTTCTTTATCCTCTTACCATTCTGACAAAAGATTTGACAATATTCACTTTTAATTTAGTATTAAGAACTTAATAAAATTGAAACAATTTAACATTAAAGATATATTATTCAATTTACCTTTCTTGCAATCGTAGGTTGTAAAGCACATAAATAAGATCATTGGGTTTGGAATGTTCTAATCTATTTCTTCTCTTACTATGAACTTGTTCAAAGGCAAACCAATTACGCTCACATCTAGAAGAGGTGGTGGTCTAATTTAAAATTTAAATGGCTAATTTTTGTAGAAGTGGAGCACAAGACCTACGAAATTTCCACCATAAAGCTATCATTCACCAATAGAAATATAAGAATATAAATTCCATAGACCATTACGCAAAACTAAAGAGTAAGAATGAAAATATTTATGAATTTTCTGTTAGGAAATTGAATGGGTAGGAACAGTATCACACAACTAAAATAAGAAATGAAAAAATAGGAATTGACACCAAGATTTATGTGGAAAACCCCCAAACAAATCAAGGAAAAAACCACGGGCAAGAGTAGAAGGAATCCACTATGAAAAGTAATGATACAACTTCTCTCAAATTAGGAGAAACTAGAAACACAGGCTACAACAGAGGCACTTTGCAGGAGAGTACTTGATTTCTCTCTCTAAAGGTGGAGTTGGAGATGCTTGGGATGAATTTCTTCCTTCACCACCACTTCCCTATTTATAGGGATTTTGTAAGCCTCCCTTTCAAAGCCGTCAAATGAATAGTGCAGCCACCTTTGTAGACTTGTGCAGCCATCAAATGAATAATGTAGCCACCTTTGTAGACTTGTGTAGCCACCAAATGAATAGTACGGCCACCATATAAATAGTACAGCCACCATATGAATAGTACAACCCCTATGTTGGACTTTGAATGCTAGGAATGACTTTACAATTCAACATTCTCCCACTTAAAATCATTTTCAAACCTTTTTTTTTTTTTTTTTATTTTCCTTTTATTTTTTTCATCCTTTCTAGTTTTTCCAGTTCCATACCACTTACGTTCATGTTAGGCCATAAGAGGATCTACACCATATGAACTTGTCAGTATTGATTGGTTTTGTCATAACATCTGTTAGGTTGTCTTTGGTGTGAATCTTTTGCATGTTCACACTTCCTTCTTCCACAACTTCTTGAACGAAATGATACTGTACTCCGATGTTTTTTGTCCTGGAATGAAAAATCAGATTTCTTGCAACATGCAAGGCACTCTGACTGTCATAATATAGAGAAATTTTCTCTTGATTGTGCCTGAGTTCTTCCAATAGTCTTTTAATCCATATTGCCTCCTTGCAAGCCTGCGTAGTTGCCATGTATTCAGCTTCAGTCCTAGACAATGCCACAACAGTCTACAACTTTGATACCCAGCTTACTACTCCTTCTGCTAGAGTAAACACATAACTTGTAGTGAATTTTCTTTTGTCAAGATCACCTGCAAAATCTGAATCAACATATCCCCTGACAACGAATTCTGATCCTCCGTAACATAATGCAGCATCTAAGGTCCCTTTGATGTATCTTAGGACACTCTTCACAACATTCCAATGCTCTCTACCAAGATTCGCCATGAACCGACTGACCGTACCAACTGCTTAAGCAATATCTAGTCTTGTACAAATCATAGTGTACATTAGGCTTCCCACTGCTAATGCATATGACACTTGAGACAATTCCATCATCTCTGCTCCATTGCTAGGACACATACTTGAGGATAATTTATAATTGATAGGAAGTGGGTTAGAAATTGGCTTACAATCTTGCATGTTGAAGCGTTGCAAGACTTTCTTCAAATAATTCTTTTGAGAAAGCCAAATCTTCTTGTCTTTTCTGTCTCGATTAATTTGTATCCCTAAAATCTTGTTTACTGGTCCCAAAACCTTCATATCAAACTCCCTAACCAATCATGCCTTCAATTCTTGGACTCTTTCTTTGTTGGGCCTACAACCAACATATCACCCACATACAACAATAAAATAATGAAATCATTATTACCAAACCTCTTGTAGCATGTACAATGGTCTGTAATGAGTCTATTGTATCTGAGGCTAATTATGAAGGAATCCAATCTCTTGTACCAACATCTTGGAGCCTACTTTAACCTGTACAGAGATTTGGTTAACCTGCGAACCAAGTTTTCCTTTCCTTTTTCTTCGAAACCTTCTAGTTGTAGCATGTAAATCTCTTCTTCAAGTTCTCCATGAAGAAAAGTAGTTTTCACATCTAACTGCTCTAGATATAAATCAAACACAACACACATAGCCAATACAATTCTGATAGTAGTAAGTTTAACAACTGAAGAAAATATCTCATTAAAATCAATACCTTCTTTCTGAGTATACCCTTTCACCATCAGTCTTGCACGATATCGTTCCACCTGATTGTTACCATCTCTCTTGATCTTGTAGACCCATTTATTTCCAATGGGTTTACGACCATGTGGTAATGGAAGAAGCTCCCATATATTATTTCTGTACAAGGCTTCTATTTCTTCATGCATTGCTGTCATCCACAAAGAAACATCAGTGCTACTAATAACCTCACGGAAAGTTGATGGCTCACCATCTTCTATTGGAAGACAATATGCAGTATTGCTTGCCATGACATAATCTAAGTGCCATGATGGTTTCCTTGTTTCACGTACTGAACGTCGAACTTATGTATCATTAGCCTCATTTGGTTCTTGTTCCTCATGCTCTGGTGCAGCTTCAGAAGAATCTTTATTTTCTTCTATCTGAACGGTTGTTATTTCCAAAGTGCTGTTGTTTTCTTTATTTTGTTGTTCATTTCCTGAAAATATCACATCCCTACTGACTACGACCTTGCGGGCAGTAGGATCCCACAAGCTATACCCCTTGACTCCGTCAGCATAACCCAAGAATATGTATTTTCTGGACTTTGGGTCTAGTTTAGTTCTTTCCTAGGCATTATACGTTACATGTGCAGGACATCCAAATATATGAAGAGAAGAATATTGGGCTGGCTTACCAATCCATATCTTCATCAGTGTCTTTAAACCAATTGCTATTGACGGTGACTGATTTATCACAAAACAAGCGATTCTGACTGCTTCAGCCCAGAATGACTTGGCTAGATCTGCAGTCTTCAACATAGCCCTGGTCCTTTCCAATATGGTTCTGTTCATTTGCTCTACTATGCCATTTTACTGAGGTGTATGCACAACAGTGAATTGCCTTTGAATACCCTCTTGCTTGCAAAATGAAATAAAATTGCCGTCTTTATATTCTCCTCCATTATCTGTCCTTAAGCACTTGATTCTTTTTCTAGATTCAAGTTCCACCTGCACTTTGAATTCTTTGAACACTAGAAACACATCTGACTTCTTCTTGATTGGATACACCCATAATCTCCTGGAGTAGTCATCAATAAATGATACAAAATAATGAGCTCCTCCTAGGGATAGAACTGGTGATTCCCATACATCAGAATGAATCAAATCTAGAATGTGTTTGCTTCTGGCAGTAGATCTTTCAAATTTTAATCTATGTTGTTTACTTGTAACACAATGCTCATAGGAAGGTAGACTTACTAATTTGAGTCCGGGAAGAAGATTGCGTTCTGAAAGAATCTTCAGACCATGTTCAGACATGTGGCCAAGTTTACGATGCCACATTATTGTTGATTCTTCCTAGGTTGATGCAGCTGATGCGTCTCCCTGCTGTATAGTATTTCCCAGCAGTGTGTATAGATTTGCCACAATCTTTTCTGCTTTCATCAATACAAGCGCGCCTTTGACAACCTTCAAGATCCCATTTTCAATAAGGGTCATACAACTAAGGTCATCTAACTATCCAAGAGACAATAAATTTTTCTTCAAGCCCTTCACATGTCGTACCCCTTGAATAGTGTGAATAGTATTGCCATATATCTTCAGTTTGACATAACCGACACCATCGATCTTTAAGGCATGATCATTACCCATGAATACAGATCCGCCTGAAACAGGTTCATAAGAGTAGAACCAATCTCGATGAGAGGTCATGTGCTAAGTTGCTCCAGAATCCATGATCCATACATCAATAAGTTTCTTACCACCTTTAGAGATAGTTTCCTTTTCACTGTATAGGATTTCGCCATCACTGGAAGTACTCGCAGTGCATCCTTAAGAAGTGTTCTCTTCAAGAGCTTTTCCTACATTCTTCTTCTTATGCCAACAATCCTTCGAGATGTAATCCCTTTTGCCACAATTGTAGCATTTAAAATTCTTCTTACTCCTTGACTTTGATCAACTATGATTGTGACTCCCACTAGAGCCACGTTCTGTTGATCTTCCTCTCGTCATCGGTAGTGCCTCAACATGTTGAGAACTAAACGATCTATCTTCCTTGTTTTTGCGCCTGGATTCCTCTTTCAGAATAGTCGCCGCAACATAATCAAAGACTAGATTATCTGAATGAATATTATTTGTAATGTTGATGATGAGTTGATCATACGAATCTGGCAGACTTTGGAATAGAAACTCCGCTCGTTCGGTTGGCTCAATCTTATGGCCTAACGTTGTCAGTTGGAAGAACAATGTATTAAGATTATTGATGTGGTCTGTAACCGATGTGGACTCAATCATTCAAAGAGTGTAGAGTTGCCTCTTTAAGAAGATCTTATTGTGAAGTGACTTTACCTCATAGAGCTTTGTCAGCGCATCCCAAATTCCTTTTGCTGACTTCTTCTCTGCAATGCTTGATAACACCGAATCTACCAATGCTAGATGAAGATTAGCCACAACATTGTCATCCATTTTGTTAAATTTTTCGTTAGTTATCCCTATTGGTCTGTCTCCAATTGCCGCTAAGCAATTGTCCTTTTTCAAGACTACCTTCATCTTCAATTTCCAAAGGGAGAAATTAACCCCATTGAACTTCTTAATTTTGTACTTTGCAACCATTGTAATAGATAAGATCTGCTCCTCCACTAAACTGCTCCCACTTTTTCACTGTGATCAATACCGTATACATGAACAGTATCGTAAATAAATGAAACTGTATAGTAATCATGAATAGTAACCCCAATCCAAAGGCTGTAACCCAAGGCTCTGATACCACTATTAGGAAATTGAATGGATAGGAATAAAATCACACAACTAAAATAAGAAATGAGAAAATAGGAATTGACACCAAGATTTACCTGGAAAACCCCCAAACAAATCGAGGGAAAAACCATGGGCAAGAGTAGAAGGAATCCATTATGAAAAATAAATTAGAAGAAATTAGAAACACAGGCTACAACAGAGACACTTGCAGGAGAGTACTTGATTTCTCTTTCTAAAGGTGGAGTTGGAGATGCTTGGGATGGATTTTTTTCCTTCACCCCCACTTCCCTATTTATAGGGATTTTGTAAGCCACCCTTTCAAAGCCGTCAAATGAATAGTGCAGCCACCTTTGTAGACTTGTTTAGCCACCAAATGAATAGTGCAGCCACCATATAAATAGTACAGCCACCATATGAATAGTACAGCCCCTATGTTGGACTTTGAATGCTAGGAATGACTTTACAATTCAACATTTTCAGTTACTAGGAAATGTATGCTAACGAGAAGCAATGGAAATAGTTATACCAAAAGTATCCCTCTCTTTCATGTATCAAAAAGTTTAATTTGCACATTGAACTTGAAGGTGCACATCATTACCATAGAATTTTACTATAACTTCGATAAGTTTAGCATAATAATGAAGTCTAAACTCCCTAGAAATAGAATAGTAAAAGTAAAATGGATTAAGAAACCATCTAGTAACATGAATTGGATGACAAAGCTAAGATACCCACCTCTCCTAACTTTTTTTTTTCAAATGGTTCAGAAGCTCTTTTCCTCTCCCTAAATGCCTTTTTTTATTGCTGCCTTTGCTCTTGCAATTCCTTTAAAAAGATAACCCATTGATGGTCTCTCATCACTATCAATCATACACAAAACTTTCACAAGTGGTTGAAACCCAATCACAATAATAGAACATGAATTCCAAAAATCATCAAATATAAGTGTTTGTTTTATCTTAATGACTTTGGCTTCTTTGGACCATTTACCCTCCCTCAATTCTAGGCCTATAGCCATTTGTTGTAACTAGCTTGATTTTGGAGTATCCTCTACATAGATAAGAAATGAGTAGCAAATTGTGTGACTCTTGACCTAAACAACTCCCTTCCCATTGTAAATTTTCTTATTAGATTCAGAACAACAGTATGATTATAGATGTAAGTGACAATGGTCTTTCCTTCTTCTATTGTACTCTTAATATAGCCACTTTGTAGATATCCTCAAGCATGAGATTTATATAGTGGCCTGCACATGGAGTTCAATATATGTGCCTATATTTTTTTGTCAATCTCTTTCCAGTTGACACATAATTAGCCCCATTATCTGTGACCACTTGAACCACATTTTTAGGACCTACAAATTCAATAATGTCACCAAAAAGTCCAGCTAGCAACTCCCCTATTTTTGAATATGCAGTTGCATCAACTGATTTCAAAACAACATTTGACTTTAAACAATATACCATAAAGTTCACTAAAGTCCTTCCTTTTTTATCTTTCCAGCCATCTCCTATGATATTGCATCCAAAATCTTGCCAATAAGGCTTCATTGATTCAATAATGTGTTTGCATTCAGAAACACATTTTTTCGAAAGATATCCATGCACCTCACTATAGTTAGGACCCTTAAACCTAGGACCAATAGCTCTTACAACTTCAAGCATAAGTTGATAATAAGTGGAATTAACAATATTTAAAAGAATAGTTGTTGCATGCAGCCACCTATATACAAACATTTTTGCATTTTCATGAGCCTCTTTTCTAGAAAAAACAGATTTTAAAGATGGTTGAGAACTATGAGAAGCATGAAGAGGAAAATAATTACCCATCACCATAGCTTTACCCTTTCAACTTGAGCCATCTTCCCCTGATCCTTTAAACTTCTTAGGATATTCATTTTGGTCAGTGTCTTGGTCATCTTTATTAGAATTAGGTGTAGATAAAGATGATCTTGTTCTTTTGTTATAAAACTTCTTGTTTAATAGGAGGCATTTTTTTCTTTACATTTTCTATATCATTTAAAAAACTCTACATATGTTTCCTAAACATGATTTAAAACCTTTTTACAAGGTGCAGTTTGCCCTCTTTACTTGGCTAAATGTTGTTTAAACCTATTAATTCCCCCTATTTTGAATATTTGTCCACAACACAAACCCTTCATTTGCCCATAAACCACTCATTCACAATGATTCCATGCTAGGTCAATCTTCCCATGTTGAGGAACATCATCAGCCTTAGGTGTAGGTAGGGGTTAATTCAAAATATTTTCAAATGTTGCCATTTTATTTCAAGACTCTGTACTAGCCACCCAAAAAAATGGACCATAATGTTGGCTTAATAAGGTTTACGAATCTTATTTTGATGATAACAAATCAAGGGAACTTAACATATTTGGTTAAGTGATGATATTTCAGGTAACTCAAGTATTAAGATCAAGTGACTCAAGTGACCAACATCGGAGTGCTTGACAAAGTTTGTTGAAAGCTCAAACTTAATGTTACAAGATCTTATGAAGCTAAAAACTATTAAAGCTTAAAGTCAAGTTGAACATGAAGAATAGAAGCTATACATGAAAACTTATTGAATAGAAGTGTCATAGTTGTTTAAATGTCTGATGTAAGTACTTCATATGTTTTCAATATAAGTGTTTGAAGCTCTTAGGAATCATTATTGACTTAGAGACCAATTTTGAAAATCCCGAAAAATGATTTTAATAAGTCTCATATAAATTTTTCAAAAATTGAAGGCTTAACGTATTGAAAAAAAAAAGTTTTTAGAAAGATGCAAACTCAGGCGACTGACCATATTGGATCAGGCAACTGACATATTTTATGCTAAATAAATTGAACAAACAGAATAGCATCGGGCGACTAACCATACTCGATCAGGCGACTGACATTTTATGCTGATGAAAAATAAATAGATAGAATAGCATCAGGCGAATGACCTCTCAGGATCAAGCGACTAACCACATTATGTGTTTGAAATTTTGCTGAATTATAAAGGCACAGGAGATTGACCCTGATAGTTCAATCAATTGACCTTCGGTTATTTAAATTTGAAACAGCGAGGGAAAGTTTTCAAAATTGATTACTTGGACCCCAAAATTTTGTGAAAACTTGGGGAATACGAAAATTAAGGTTTTTCTATCTATAAATACATATGAAATCTTAAGATCAAAAATACAACTACAAACAACAATCAAGCTAAAATTCTTACTACCCTCCAAAGCTCTTGCTAATATTCTTGCTGAAGTATCTACTGTGATTTTGCTGAATTAAAGCTCACGGTTCTTGTGCACTAATTGAGATTTTCTAAATCCAAAGAACCCTGGTGATATTTACTCTAAGCTTCATCTCTTTATATTGATTGAACTACTAAAGGATCTTGTGATTTTAATTGTACAAATTTGCTCTAACTGAGAGTGTTCTTGTACGAACCAAAGTTGTTCTTGTTTTGGTATTGTATTGACAATTCAGGTTATTGGATCGTTACCTAGAGAAAGGGGATTCTCGTTAGATAGGGAATTCCACCTGAGAAGGAAAGATGTTGTAACTTTGGCCTAATAAAGAAAGTTGGAATCCTCATAGTGGTTGCTTGAGACAAGGACGTAGGCCACTGGCCAAACCTTGTAAAAATCCAGTGTATCTCTCCTTTTCCCTAAATCTCTTTAAATTCCTGCAATTATATTAACTGTGTGGATATTTTAAAATTTGCCAGAAGTTAAAAATTTGCTGAGTACACAGTTGATTCACATTGTGTGTGATTATCTCATTTATTCTACACGACTTTTCAGATTGATTAGAGCCATTCAAGTTATCATTGTTCATTGTTTAAAAAATAATTGATTTTGAAATTATAAAATCTAAATAAGCAACATCATCTATTTGTTTAATAAGGTGTGGTTGTAATCAACGAAGATAAAAACTAAAAGTTGCAAAGAAGTTTTAAAAACCCAATTCACCCCCCTCTTGGGAGTACACCTTACTTTTCACATAATATTTCAATTATGAAAGCTAATGTATAATAGCATATTAAACAACAACCATAGTTTTTAAAAATATCGATCGAGCACAAAAGATTCAACATAACTAATTGAAGAAGCATATTGAAATATTAAGCATAGTTGATTGAACATGCCCAATTTAAATGTTTGAATAACTTTATTGGATTTGAATTAAAGGCAGGAAACGTCCATTTCTTGAAAAACCAGACTGCAAAAAAAAAAAAAAAAAAGATATTTTATTTTTAATATAACACAAATAAGTATATAGGATTTCCCAATAAGAAATAGGAACAAAAACTTTAGACAATTAACATATTCAGGAATCAGCAGGAGTATTTTCTACTTTATTCGTTCTTCAAAATCTACAAAATGGTTCTTCAAGATATTCACTATCTATTGTATACTCTTTTTCATCTCTCTCTCTCTCTCTCTCTCTCTCTCTCTCTCTCTCTCACACACACACACACACACACACACACACACACACATAAAATGACCATACAATAGAGGCATGCAACAAAAAAAAGTCTTGGCTAGGTATTACAGGGATTTGATTGATTAGGGCTTTGTTTGGATGATAGGGAATAGGAGCAAAAGTACAAAAAAAACTAATTTACCCAAAGGGAGGTGAGCGGCGTGCAACTGTGTGTGGTGGAGTAGAGGCGGATGGTCTCGGCTATGTGTGGCATAGTGGAGGCTGCTAGCTACGGAGAAATAGGCCATATAAGCCTTAGGCTGCCAATTGATGCAAGCAGCTACGGAGAAGGTTATATGAAATGCATGCATAAAATAAACTTATAATTATTACAACTTAAAAATGTAAATCTTTAAACTTTTTCTCTTCTGGTAATCATGGAATACGCCTTATGATGTTGTCGATTAAGTACTTTCAAGGCTTCTATATTGCATCATCATCTGTGCTTTCAGAAAGATAAACTTGTTCATATACTAAGCACACTAATAAGATGTTGTGTTTTGTCATTATCAAAACAGGGATAGGACTCAAAAAGTCACTAGATTCTTTTCAATCATATGGAGGTGTTAGAATTAGTTCAATTCAATTTGGATCTTATATGCTCGATTTGGACACTTGAGGTCTGAAATGAATTAACTAGTTGAATTACTAAAGGCTGCTTGGGTTCTAAGGGCATAACTTTTAAACTGTGGGGAATTTTTAGGCATTGTAAGATCCCACACATCCTTTTCAACCCAAAAATTTTGTTAAGAATTGATCTTGTTCAAGTTGGACCTGATTTGCTCGATTTGGACACTCAAGATCTAAAATGAACTAACTAGTTAAACTACGAATGACTATTTTGGTTCTAAGTGCATACCATTGAAATTATGGGGAAGTTTTAGGCATCGTTAGCTCCCACTAATCCTTTTCAATCCTACAGATGTGTTAGAATTGGTCCAATTCAATTTGGACCTCATTTGTCTGATTTGGACATATGAGGTCTGAAATGAACTAAATAAGTGCATACCTTGGAAACTGAGGGGAGTTTTTGGGCCCTATAAGCTCTTATAGGTCCTTTTCAACCCTAAAAATGTGTTATAATTGGTATAATTCAATTTAGATCACATTTCTTTGATTTGGATGCTTAAGGTTTGAAAACAAACTATTTAAACTATGATAGATTACTTTGTTTCTAAGTGAATAACGTTGAAAAATATAGGAATTTTTAGGCTCTATAAGCTCCCATAACACCACTTTCAATATTATAGATGTGTTAGATTTGGTCCCATTCAATATGGACCACATTTGTTTGAATTAGAAACTTTATGTCTCAAACTAAGTTGATATAAAAGGCTACTTTGTTATAAGTGCATTTGAAATCGTAGTATGATTCTGGGGCACTATAATCTCCCAGATACATTTCAATCCTATGGATGTATTAGAACTGGTCCGATTAAAATTTGGCCCTTATTTTCTTTATTTTGACACTAGAGGTTTCGAATGAACTAACTATTTGAATAATGAAAGGCTACTCTAGTTCTCAGTGCAAAACACTGAAATTGTGTAGATTTACTGGGCCTCATGAGCTCCCACACATCCCTTTTAACTCTGCAGGCATGTTAAAAGTCATCCCAATTCATTTTGGACTTCATTTACTTAATTTGGAAACTCGAGGTCTGAAAAGAACTAAGTGGATGAAGTATGAAAGTTTAATTTTGTTCTAAGTTCTTAGCTTTGAAATCATGGGGAACTTTTGGGTCCCCTATGCTCCCATAGATCATTTTCAAACCTATGGATGTGTTAGAATTGGTCCAATTTAATTTAGATCTCATTTTTTGAATTTGGACAATCGAGGTTGACAATGAACTAACTAGTTGAACTAAAAGAGACTAATTTTGTTCTAAGTGCATTACTTTGAAACTGTTTGAAATTTTTAAGCATCGTACACTCCCACACATACCCTTTCAATTGTAAAAATGTGTTAGAAATGATCTTTTTCAATTTGGACAACATTTTTTCTAATTTGGACTCTTAAGGTTGGAAATGAACTAAGTAGTTGAATTACAACAAACTACTTTGATTCTAAGTGCATACGTTTGAAAATTAGGGAATGTTTGGGCCCTATAAACTCCCATACATCCCTTTCAATCACATGGATATGTTAGAATTTCTCCCATTCATTTCGCACCATATTTTTCTGATTTGGACACTTAAAGTCTGAAATGAACTAAGTAGTTGAACAAGGAAGGCTACTTTTGTTCTGAGTACATAAATTTGAAACCATGGGAAATTTTTAGGCACCATAAGACCCCATAGATCATTTTCAATCCTACGGATGTGTTAGAACTAGTCCTATTCAATTTGGACCTCATTTGCTTGATTCAGACACTCAAGGCTTGAAATGATCTAACTAATTGAATTGCAATAGGCTACTTTGGTCCCAAGGACATAATGTTGAAACCATGGGGAAGTTTTTGTCGCTGTTAGCTTCAAATACCCCTTTCAACGATATGGATGTGTTAGAACTAGTCCCATTTAATTTGGACCTCATTTTCTAGATTTGGGCACTCAAGGTCTGAAATGAACTACTAGTTGAACTACGACAGTCCATTTTAGTTCTCAGTGCATAACTTTTAAACTATGGGTAATTTTTAGGCCTTGCAAGCTCCCACAGATCCTTTTCAACCCTGTTGGAAGTCCGAGCTCGGAGTATATAGTCTAGAGGGGGGGTGAATAGACTCTTTTCGCGGAATACGTATTTTTCTACAAAATAAAAACTCTTGATAAGATACAAGAAATTATATTGCAATATAAATCATGCACAAGATATAAAATAAAGAGTATAAGGGAGAGAAAGAACAATACCGGTATTTTTACGTGGTTCAGCACCAAGCCTACGTCCACACCTTAACACCAAGCCAAGGATTCCACAATCCACTAAAGATACTCCTTCACCAGCGGAGAAGCCTTACAACTTGAGAACAAATCCCTACACTCAGGAACAAATCCCTACCGCGCTCACCAAGAGCCTTCACTTCGGTTCACAATGAACCTTACAACAATGGTTCACAAAGAACCTTACAAGAGATTGGAAATACAATTTAATGCTCCTTAAATTAGCCAATATGAAATACAACCAAATCCCCACTCTATTCTCTGAAGGAATGAATCTTACAAGATAAGTGAGCAAGAGAGGATTGAGCACTTGTGAAGAATAACTAAAATGCAAAGTGTAAAGTGCTTGGGTTTTGGATAAAATGATATTTTTCACAAATATAATCAACAATGCTCAAAACCATGTTAATACAAGTCTAATAGCTTGTATTTATAGCCCAAGAGCCTTAGGAGCCATTAGGGGGAAGAAAATATATTTTATTTGGTAAACTAGCCGTTTTCCGCCTGTTAGTGTCATTCTGCCTGTTGGACTCGTTGACTAGGCCCCTACACTCGTCGACTAATCATATATTGCAATGTGTCGACGAATCCCCTGTGTTTGTTAATGAGATCCCTGAACTAGAAAAAGTCATCAACATGAAAGTTGTTGCATTTTGTCTTAGCTTTCCATAAACACCAAGATTGTCCCATTTGAACTTTTTTACCAAACGATATGTCCAAAATACCAAAAGGTGTTTAGGATTTCAAAGCTACACTACGGTGGTGACGATTACTTTGTTTTTCCTTATCAAAAAGCATTTTAATGAATTAAAATATTCTTGGACAAAAGTATATGAAATATATTAAGTATAATAAAGATTAAAACTTATCCAAATGAGTTTCCTTTTTAATATTAGATATCTTAATTAATAAAACACGTTTGAAAACCCATTTTGATATCTTATATGTTTAGTATGTCCTTTTATAAATATACTTGACTTTCTTTAAACCTTTAGGACACAAGACTTGTTTTGATTAAACCGGGACTAAGTATGAAGATGTTCAAAATAACAAGATGTTTGAAAACTTATCTCTTTAAAAAAACATATTTGAGTTTGGGATTCATTTAACAAACTCTTTTAGTTTAACTTTGAAAGCCATGAAAGGTGAGTTTGTGTTTATGTCTTTAGTGCAATCCTATAAACTCATGTTTCCTAGTATGTTTATGCAATGGCTCAACTCTTACTCATAAATCATGCAAGACACACACCGCAAGAGTTACAATACGCACTCACTCACACAACCCTTATTACAATTAATTTATACACAATAAAAACTTCAAGATGTGCTTTGGTGCTTCCGAGTCAGCGTCCTTCCAATCTTTTCTATTTGATGTCTACTCGGTCCGATCTTTGCTTTTGATTTGGTATCTCCATGTATCCGACACTTTGTACCTATACTAGATAAGATCTGCAAGGATTGAAAATACTAGGAACAACAAATAGGTTAATATCATCAAAACATATAAACCAAGATAGTGTAACTGTCAGGGTTAACAAACCCTATTGATTTATTAGAATTAGTCCTGTTCAATTTGGACGTCATTTGCTCGATTTGGACACTTAAGGTTTAAAATGAGCAAACTAGTTGAACTCTTGAAGGCTACTTTAGTTATAAGGGCAAAGCTTTGAAGCCATGTAGAATTTTTAAGCCTCATATACACCCACAGATTCTTTTCAATCCCATTAAAATTTTAGAACTAGTTCTATTCAAGTTGGACCTCATGATTTAGACACTCGACATTCAAAATGAACTAACTAGTTGAACTATGAAAGTCAACTCTGGTTTTGAGTGCATGACATTGAAATAATGGAGAAATTTTTGGCTACATAAACTCCCATAGATCCCTTTAAACCCTATGGATGTGTTAAAACCGTTCTTTGTTCAATTAGGACCACATTTGTCTGATTTGGACACTCAATGTTTGAAAACTAACTATTTTCACTATGAAAGACTATATTGTTTCTATGTCCCTAACATTGAAACTATGGGAATGTTTGATGTCTATAAGCTCCCACACATCCGTTTCAATCTTATGAATGTGTTAGAATTTTTCCAATTCAATTTGGACCACAATTGTCCAATTTGGACACTCGAGGTGCCAAATGTACAAATTAGTTGGGCTATGAAACACTACTTCTGTTTTAAGTGCATAACTTTTAAACTGTGGGGAAGTTTTGGGCACTGTATGCTACCACAGATTCATTTCAATCCTATGGAAATGTTAGAATTGATCTCATTCAATTTGAACCTCATTTGCTTGATTTGGACACTTAAGTTTTGAAATGAGCTAAATTGTTTAATTTTTTAAAAAACAATTTAAGCACAAAGCTATTAGTGCACTAGTTTGTTATCATCAAAAATCATATTAATAAAACCTTGGGGCTAATAGTCTCTCACCTTTTAATGATGTCAAACTATTCACAAAAATAGGAACAAGTATGAATCATATAAATCACACACAAGGTCCCTTTCATATCTCTTCCCCTTTAACATCATCAAAACCAAAATATAAGGGGTGAGGCTAAAGATTTTACACAATTAAGGACAAAGTTTCAATTATACAACATGTACATTAAAAAAACAATTATACCAATATGCTCCACATGACAATTTTAGCATGGTCAAAATTTTAACAATTGATTATACTAAAGTAATGTATGATTATATAAAGAATTAATGCTAATTGTTGCCAATCATAAATCAAAAATAAAAATAAAATTGATACCAATTAACTTAAAAACTTTTCATGCTTAAAAACTTCCCCCCCCCCCCCCCCGGTTTGTCTATATCAAAAAGAAAAGATTAGGGGATAAATTTTGCAAGAAATTGAAAACCAAGTTTGATCCAAGACTTTATAGTTTCAAGAAGTACATGCTTTTGTAATTTTACTTTTTAACAAAGACCATAATTCTTTGAAGTTTCAATTTTCACAATGGTCATATCATATAAGATCTTCAAAAATTCATTTACAAACATTTTCAAAACGTTTAAAAATCATGCTCATGATTTCAAAAATGTTTTCACGTACACATACTCTCCATTATCAATGTCAAAAGGGAATTGGGAAGGAAATACGTTTAACTCATCATACATAAAATCTCATCATATATTTAATAAGCTTAACAAGGAATTCATTTAAAATTTTCAATATCAATAAGATTCCTAGTATTCAATGTTCTTAAATGTAAGAACCCGAACCGTGATATTTGGAATGAATAAATAATAGAAGGGTAAAATGGTAAGTTGAGCAAGCTTCGTCGACGAAGCCAGAATTCGTCGATGAGGTCTCTTCTGTTGTTTGGTGACGAAATACAGGTGTTCGTCAACAAGGAGAAGCCGAGGGGTTTCAGGAAATCCAAAAATCTCAGGCTCGTCGATGAGGCCACTACTTCATCGATGAACGCCCTTCATTGACTCGTCGACAAAGATGTCGCCTCGTCGATGAGGTTGGCCGAGTCAAAGGGCTATAAATATCTTTTTCCATTGCTTAGAAGCTAAGAAATCAAAATTCTCTCTCTCTCTCTCTAGGAACTCGAAGTTCACTCTCTCTCTCTAGATTTCTTCGCCATTCATTACTAGAATCGACAATCTGACGTTACTACGAGGATTAGGGAGGGATTCTCTTCGATATTTGTGGAATGGATCTTCGTTTCGGGCATTTTTGGGATTTGACTCAAAATCGAGGTAAGGCTCAGTTTTCATTTTCGTTCCGGTAGTTTTGTAGGGAATGGAATTACGAGTATGTTTTGTACTGTGATTTGTAGGTTTTGGGAACTCAGTTCGCTGTTTAGGAGCCGTAGAGTTCGGGTTTGACTATTTGGGGAAAGGTAAAGGGATTATGTTTATATCGATTATTTTCAAAATCAGACTCGGTAGAACTGTGGTTCAAGGTCCTGTGTGTGTTTTAGTTACTTATTTGAGAAAATCTAATGTGTGGAAATTACGAGTTTTTCATATTACAGTTTTGGGAAAAAAAAAGGGGGGGCATTGGGTTGCATCTTTGGTTTCGTTAGAAAATCGTTAATATATTGATATATATATTAAGTTATGGAGCTGGTCGTATCTTGACTTGTTTTAAACTGTATTTTGAAAATCATGACTGTTGAGATACTAAATGAGTGTGAATTGATTTGTTATATGAACATGCATATGTTGTGATTTTTTTAAATGAGATATAGGAACGGGGTTCCGAATTGTTCCAAGTTGTGAAAGAGTGTCCAACTCTATATTCGAGGGTGTGAAATATCACCTGTCAATGCTTGGCAAGAGTGTCCAGCTCTATATCCGAGGGCGTGAGTCTTACCGGCTGATCACCGAAGGGTGTGGATCCACCAGATGTACGATGCCATGGAAGCCTGGGGCTATGTCATATGCTGAGGACGCCGTGTAATGTGGGTCGGCTTCTAGCTGAAGGGTGTGACGACATCTGTTACTGATCATGTGTGTGTGTGTGTGTGTGATATGCACTATACTGGAACTATTTTATGAAAATACTGGAGTTGTATTGAATTGTGTATGTTTTATGTCATGATAACACTCATATGCCACACACCGATATAACGTGGATCTGCCTTACTGAGAAGTGTCTCACCCCTATCGTACGTACATGTTTTTCAAGTCCTTCGGGCAACCTGAACTAGCATCCTTGTGTTGGGAGCGTAGTGGTCGGTGTACTACGGGAAGTACTTGTGTAAGTACTAAGACTATATCGGGTTGTCATTTTGGGGTTTTGGTTGGCACCCGGGTTTATGTTTTGTATTATTGAGCTTAGACTCCTTTTGTATAGACTCTGGTATGGCACGATGTACGTATAGAAAGAACAATTTTCGCTGTGTATATCTCTTGTATGTGAATGTATATAGGATGTACGAGAACCCCACGGGGTCGGACCCTCATTCATTATGGTGTTTTGTATGATACTGGGACAGGTTAGGTTACTAATTCACCCCTGGGTCCCATTACCGAGTTCGGGACGTGACAACTTGGTATCAGAGCTAACCAGGTTGTTAGGTTTTGTTGACTTGGTTAGGTGTAACTATGTATACATACCAGAGTATAGGATGTAGGAAATGGGTAGAGTAGGTCGAGAGTTGTTCTGTTGCTAGATAAGGACTCGTTGGTGGTGTTCTGTGTTTTTCTTAGAATGACGATTTCAATAAAATTACGGTAAACCATTGATGATTTCCGTGTCAGTGTGATAGGACAAACTTGGACCCGTGAGATGATAGTTAACATGATTAGTTATAAATGATTGTGTTAACTGTACGTGACATAAGAGTTCTATTAGATTCCTATTGTATTTTTAGAATGGAGCCTAAGGATAATAACTTGGAAAGTGGCTCCGAGGAGATTGCGAATGATGAGTCTCCTTCTTTGCCTCGAAGGTTGACGAGGCAGGTGATGCGGGAGATCGAGCGGAGTGTTAGGAGACGCGAACGCTCTTCTACTGCTACAGGGTGTACCATTTAGAGGTTCACACGTATGCACCCTCCGACGTTTACAAGAGGACCCAATCTGTTGATAGCAGAAGACTAGGTCGAGATGATCGAGAGGATTTTGGAGGTCCTACACTGCACAGATAAGTAGAGAGTCCTCTACGCTACCTTCCAGACGTCTAGGGAGGCGAGGTGTTGGTGGAATGCATTAAGCCTGCTGGAGAAGTAAAGAGCCAGTCCTACAAAAATGACATGGAGCCGTTTCAAGGAAGTGTTCTTTGAAAGATACTTCCCGGCCACCATACGTGATGCAAAGGCAGATGAGTTCTCTGCTCGGACTCAGGGAGATATGACGGTGCAGGGATATGCTACTTGGTATAGAGTTATCTCATTTCGCGTCTTGTTTGATCTCAAACGAGTATAAGAAGACTCGGAGGTTCGAGAAGGGTCTGAGGAAGGACATTCGCAGATTAGTGGGTAAGCTTCAGATCCGTGAATTTTTGGTTTTAGTGGATAAGGCCACTGTGATCGAGACCGGCATCCGGGAGGATGAGGGGGATTAGGAAGCGAAGAAGAGGCCAGTACCTTCTGGTTCTCAGTCTGGATCTCGCCAAGGATCATGGAAGAAGAAGAACAAGGGCTCAGATTATCATCAAAATACCAAGTGTCAGAGTTCTCAAGCGAGTCAGTTGGGTGATCATTGTATCACGTTCCATAGGTGGCATAGCGATGAATGCCAGTTGTTTGGGGGTAACTGCTACAACTGTGGCCAGTCAGGTCACATGGCTCGGGATTGTCATGCACTAAAAAGGGGTACACCCGCTTAGAGTCAGAATCAGAGAAGTAATCAGGTATCCCGGGGAACTTACCAGGCGAACACAACTCCAATAAGGATATACTCACTTACTCCAACGGATGTTGAGCATGCGGGGAATGTGGTGACAGGTACTATGATGTTGTTTTTAAATAGAGCTATGGTTTTATTTAATTCGGGTGCGACCCATTTCTTTATATTTGTTAACTTTTTGAAATTGTGCGAGGTTGAGACCTGAGTCATGAATGAAGAATTGTCTGTAGCTACACCATCTGGGAGTGTATCGTTTTGTAGGAAGATGTTAGAAGACTACCCAGTGGTAATTCAAGGAAGACTGCTACCGAAAAATCTTGTGGTATACGACATGTCTGGATTTGATGTCATATTGGGGATGGATTGGTTATCCTCCAGTTATGTTGTGATCGACTGTCGTGGAAAGGTGGTAGTGTTCAGACCTCTTGGGGAACAGGAGTACGAGTTTATAAGATTATGTGTACGTTCGACGCCATTGGTTCTATCGGCATTACAGGTAAGGAGGTTATTCTTGGATGGATGTCAGGGGTACCTAGCTTGCATGAGGGAACCACTGCGGGATGAGTTGAAGCTTGAGGATATTCGAGTGGTTAACGAGTTTCCGGATGTGGTTCCCAAAGACTTACCCGATTTACCTCCGAATCGTGAGGTGGAGTTTGTGATAGAGTTGTTGCCTGGCAAGGCACCGATCTTTAAAACTCCGTACTGGATGGCTCCAGCAAAACTTTAGGAGTTGAAGGAGCAATTGCAGGAATTACTAGACAAGGGTTTTATCCAACCGAGTGTTTCGCCCTGGGGAGCTCCAATTTTGTTTGTAAAGAAGACGGAGGGGTCAATGCTTATGTGCATTGATTATTATGATTTCTACAAGGTGACTATGAAGAACCGTTATCTATTACCTTGTATCAATGATCTCTTTGACCAGTTGCAGGATACGCAAGTCTTTTTGAAGATCGACCTACGGTTAGGGTTTCATTAGGTGAGGGTTTGATCTGCAGATGTTGCGGAGACTGCTTTCCCAACCAGATATGGCCACTATGAGTTCTTAGTCATGCCTTTTGGGTTGACGAATGCTCCGACAGTGTTCATGGATCTGATGAACAGGGTTTTCCATGAGTACCTGGATAAGTTTGTAGTGGTATTTATTGATGACATTCTAGTATATTCGAGGAGTTCATAAAAGCGTGAAAACCATATAAGGTTAGTGCTACATGTTCTACGGGAGAGGAAGTTGTATGCCAAGTTGAATAAGTGTGAGTTCTGGTTAAATCAGGTCATATTTTTAGGCCATGTGGTGTCTAAAGGCGGTATCTTAGTTAATCCTAGCAAGATCGAAGTTGTGGTCGACTGGGTGAGACCGAAGAGTGTGTAGGAGGTTCGGAGTTTTCTAAGACTGGTGGGTTAATATCGCCAGTTCATGGAGGGATTCTCTAAATTGTTAGGGCCTCTGACACGATTGACCAGGAAGAGGGTGAGATTTGATTGGATCAAGGATTGCAAGCAGTGTTTCTAGGAGCTGAAGCAGCGATTGGTTACTGCACCGATTTTGACCATTCCTTTAGGGGATGGCGATTTTATGATCTATAGTGACGCGCCTCTGAAGGGTTTGGGATGTGTGCCTATGCAACAGGGTAAAGTAATAGCTTATGCTTCTCCACAACTTAAGGAATACAAGAAGAATTACCCTACACATGATCTGGAGTTGTCTACCGTAGTTTATACATTGAAGATCTAGCGACACTACTTGTTTGGTGTGTAGTGCAAGATTTTCACTGATCACAAAAGCCTCAAGTACTTTTTCATGTAGAAAGAGTTGAACATGAGGCAGCAGAGGTGACTTGAGCTCATCAAAGACTACGATTGCACCATAAGTTATCACCCGGGGAAAGCTAACGTGGTAGCTGATGTGTTGAGTCAAAAGTCGGAGCATGCGGCAGTATCAGCAATGGTAGCTCAGCATCATATCTGAAGGGATTTGGAAAGCCTTGGTATATAGTTGGTATCCGGTGATCATCAAACTGTCATTGCTAGTTTGGTGATCCAACTGACTTTGTTTGAGCATATTAAAGCCGCGCAGGCTAGTGATATGGAGTTGGCTGAGATTGTGGAGAAAGTGCAGCAGGGGTTGGCTGCGGATTTTAACATCTCTGAAGGAGGGGTGTTGAGGTTTGGAACCAGGTTGTGTGTTCCAAAGGACGACGAGATCAGAAGGATGATTCTGGAGGAAGCGCATCGTTCGTTGTATACGATACATCCTGATAGTACAAAGATGTATCGAGATTTGCGCGAGACCTTCTGGTGGAGTGGTATGAGAAAGGAGATTGCTCAGTTCGTGGAGCAGTGTCTAACGTGTCAATAGGTGAAAGGTGAACATCAGAGGCCAACAGGGTTATTACAGCTGTTAGCTATTCTGAAGTGGAAATGGGAGCATATTTCCATGGACTTTGTGACCGGATTGCCGCCAGCACTTCACAGGCAGAAAGCCATTTGGGTGATTAAGGACAAGTTGACGAAATCTGCTCACTTTTTACCAATGAAGGTTAGCTACCCTTTGAGTAGGCTAGCAGACTTGTACATGCATGAGATAGTTAGAATGCACGGGGTACTAGTGTCCATTGTGTCAGATCAAGACCCGAGGTTTACCTCTCATTTCTAGAAGAGCTTGTAGGGAGCATTGGGGACGAAGCTTACCTTCAGTACAACGTTCCACCCCTAGACTGATGGACAGTCGGAGAGGACAATACAAATCTTGGAGAATATGTTACGGGCTTGCGTGTTTGACTTCGGTGGTGGTTGGATGCAGTTTCTGCCACTAGTAGAGTTTGCCTATAACAATAGCTTCCAAGCTAGTATCGGGATGGCACCATTCGAGGCTTTGTATTGTCGGAGGTGTCGATCTCCTCTATATTGGGATGAGGTTGGTGAACATCAGGTGTTAGGACTTGAACTCGTGCAGCAGGCATCTGATAAGATGGGTTTGATCCGGGATAGGATTACATCAGCTCAGAGTCAGCAAAAGAGTTACATGGATTTTTGCTACCGTGAGTTGGAATTCAAAGTGGGGGGTAAGGTATTTTTGAGGATTGCTTCAATGAAAGGGGTTATGAGGTTCGGAAAGAAGGGCAAGCTGAGCCCGAGGTTTATCAGACCATTTGAGGTTCTTGAACGAGTGGGTCCGATAGCCTACAGGATTGCACTACCCCCAGCACTCTCGAGGATCCACAATGTGTTTCACGTATCCATGTTGAGGAGGTATGTGTTGGATCCGTTGTATATTGTTAATTACGAGAACTTGGAAATTGGGAATACTTTAGCATACAAGGAGGTACCTGTTCAGATTTTGGACTATAAAGTTCAAAAGCTACGTACCAAGGATATACCGTTAGTAAAGGTATTGTGGCAGAATCACGAGGTTGAGGAAGCTTCTTGGGAATTGGAACCGAAAATACGTCGGAAGTATTCACAATTGTTTTAAGTTTATGTGTATTAACCTACTTTTGTTTTGGGATAGATGGTTAGTCGTTGAGAGTGTGTATTAATGTGAACTCCTGAGACGGTTTATGTATGTAACCATGGTATTCTTCCGCCATAAGTGAGGGTGTGTATGTATTGCGACGGGGCTTTGATGTAAATAACCGCCGATTCTTTCTAGAGTCGAGTGTGTGTTTTGTGGTTAATGAGTTCGTAAGTAAGAGATTACAAATTTTGAGGACGAAATTTTTGTAAGGAGGGGAGGTTGTAAGAACCCGAACCGCAATATTTGGAATGAATAAATAATAGAAGGGTAAAATAGTAAATTGAGCAAGCTTCGTCGAAGCCAGAATTTGTCGACGAGATAGTTTCAGTTGTTCGATGACGAAATGCAGGTGTTCGTCTACGAGGAGAAGTTGAGGGGGTTCAGGAAATCCAGAAATCTCAGGCTTGTTGAAGAGGCCACCACTTCGTCGACGAACGCCCTTCATTGACTCATCGACGAAGATGCCGCCTTGTTGACGAGGTTAGATGAGTCAAAGGGCTATAAATATCTTTTTTCCATTGCTTAGAAGCTAAGAAATCAAAATCCTCTCTCTCTTTCTCTCTCTAGGAACTCAAAGTTCACTCTCTCTCTCTCTCTAGATTTCTTCACCGTACATTGCTAGAATCGACGATCCGACGTTACTACGAGAATTAGGGAAGGATTCTCTTCGAGATTTGTGGAACGGATCTTCGTTTCAAGCATTTTCGGGATTTGACTCAAAATTGAGGTAAGACTTGATTTTCATTTCCGTTCCAGTAGTTTTGTAAGGAATGGAATTGTGAGTATGTTTTGTATTGTGATTTGTAGGTTTTGGGAAGTCGGTTCGCTGTTTAGGAGCCGTAGAGTTCGAGTTTGACTATTAGGGAAAGGTAAGAGGATTCTGTTTATATCGGTTATTTTCGAAATCAGACTCAGTAGAACTGTGGTTCACGGTCCTATGTGTGTTTTGGTTACTCATTTGGAAAAATATAACAAGTGGAAATTGCAGGTTTTTCATATTACAGTTTTGGGAAAAAAGGGGCATTGGGTTGCATCTCTCGTTTCGTTGGAAAATCGTGAATATATTGATATATATATATATATATATATAAATATTATGTTATGGAGATGGTCGTGCCTTAACTTGTTTTAAACTGTATTTTGAAAATCATGACTGTTGAGATTACCAAATGAGTGTGGATTGATTTGTTACATGAACATGCATATGTTGTGGTTTTCTGAAATGAGATATAGGAACAGGGTTTCAAATTGTTCTAGGTTGTGAAAGGGTGTCCGACTCTATATCCGAGGGTGTGAAATATCACCTGTCAGTGATTGACAAGAGTGTCCGGCTCTATATTCGAGGGCGTGAGCCTTATCGACTGATCATCGAAGGGTGTGGATCCACTAGATATACCGGTACGGTGCCATGGGAGCCTGGGGCTACACCATGTGCCGGGGATGCTGTGTAATGCGGGCTGGCTTCAGGCCGAAGGGTGTGACGACATCAATTACTGATCATGTGTGTGTGTGTGTGATATGCACTATACTGGAACTGTTTTGTGAAAATACTGGAATTGTATTGAATTGTGTATGTTTTATGTCATGATAACACTCATATGCCACACCGATATAACGTGGATCTGTCTTACTGAGAAGTATCTCACCCCTATCGTACGTACATGTTTTTCAAGTCCTTCGGGTAACTGGAACTAGCGTCCTTGTGCTGGGAGTGTAGTGGTCAGTGTACTGCGGGAAGTACTTGTGTAAGTACTAGAACTATATCGGGTTGTTATTTTGGGGTTTTGGTTGGCACCCGAGTTTATGTTTTTTTATTATGGAGTTTAGACTCTTTTTGTATAGACTTTGGTATGGTACGATATATGTATAGAAAGAACAATTTTCGCTGTATATATGTCTTGTATGTGAATGTGTATAGGGTGTACGAGAACCCCCAGGGATCAGATCCTCATTCATTATGGTATTTTGTATGATACAGGGATTGATTAGGTTACTAATTCACCCCTGGGTCCCATTATCAGGTTCGGGGCGTGACATTAAATATCAATAAGATCAAAAAACAAATCAAATGATTTTTATTTATGCTTCCTGCCTCTTAATCAATATAAAATGGTTTCCAAGAGGAAGGTCTTAAAATGAAATCCAAACAAAAATTTGAAGATATTCAATATGATTAAATTTTTCAAAAGAATAAAGTCAATCTTATTTTTAACAATAAGATGCTCAATATGCTTAACTCAACATTATATATCCAATATGCTCAATCAAGATATGATATTCATTTAAGTTCAAATATGGTATTCATATTCTAAAATGATCATCATTCAAATATTTTCAATGTCACCAAAAAAATATTCAATATTTTCAATCATGACAAGATATTAATTTTAAGCATAATATTCACACCATAATATTCATTTAAGCATGCTCCCCCTAAAACAATGCATGTATACTCAAAGATTTACGCATGAATCTTACAAAGAGCATTTCAACATGATAAAATTTCAAAATTTTCATCATCATGCTCATCATTCAACAAAATCTCTATTTGTCATAAAAACATAAGAAAGAATCAAAATTCACAAAATTTTCATCATATTTCAAAAAGTAGCAAAAACTTTGTACAAAATATCATATAAACAAATATATCAAACAATTTTAAGGGGCACAAAAGTTAAAAAACAATTTTAATCCCTTATTTAGGATGAAATTTTGGGAAAACATTTAGTTTAAAATTTCAATAAATTTTAAAAAGCTTAAATAGTGACATTTTTCAAAGAAGATTATATTCAACTAAGTTCCAAATTTTAAGGTGTTAAGCAAGTCATTTTGAAAATTTCATTCAAGGAGAAGGAGCTTACCTCATCTTTGTCCTTAATAGACACGAGCCAAAGATTTGTCGTTTTTTTTTTTTTTTTTTTTGTTGAAGTCCAAATTGAAGTCGCTATCTTTCCAAATGACATTGAGATCCTTCTTCTTAATCCTCTTCTTTTCCTTAAAGATATGAGCATTGAGGTCAAAGGTGCCTCAGCTTTTTGAAATTATGGCAAGTGACTTCCTCTTATTTGCTTGTTTCTTCATTCTTTTGATTCTTTTTACATCGTAAGCATACATTGAATTGGTTGAGAAATGAGTAATTGGGTAGAAATCATTTGTCTTGGACCAACTCGCTTTGCTATTACCTTTTATTGCATTGAAAAGTTTGCCAATCACAAGGAATATTTACAAGCATTGATCACAAATGGAAAGTGCAAGAAGTTTTTGAAGATGGAAAAAGGAAGAGAATGTAAAAATATCCATACAACAACATATCAGTAGAATCCCACTTTTCAGTATAATCTAGAAAAATTTTGCCCCAAATCGGAAGTTGTGTTAGGGCATTTAGATGTCATTGAGAATAAAATTATGGTAGCAAGACCAAACTATTGGAGGAGTTTGCAATGTTTAGAGAGTGAGCAAATAGTTTTTGGACAACAACGTATTTATACTACTTGCAAGTCTACTTCTCCTAGTAAGCATATACAAATTATAATTTTCATAGTTTGTAAAGGAACTCATATCTTATTTTTGTAAATAATTTATACTTATTCCTTTAAAGATGAGTTATGTTGTATTGTTATTTTTTCATTGATGAATGAGATTATTTGGTTGTGATACCTTAAACTTACAAAAATTAGCCATTAAACTTCTTAGTCAAACAACTTCTTCAGCATGTGAAGATAACTGGAGTGTGTTTTAAACATATTCATACCAAGAGGAGGAATAAGATTAAAGCATCAAAGGTTGAACAAACTTGAATACGTTTATTATATAACTCGTGGTTGCAAAATTAGTATGTTAGAAAATTACTTCTTATGGTCATTTGTTGTATTTAGTTGCATGTTTAATCAATATATTATTTGGTATCATACTTAATTAGTTATACGTAAGCTTGAATTTGACACGAGGTTTTATGATTCCATTGATTATGAACCAATTGACAAATCAAAGTTTTGGTTAGTGGAAGAAGAATCTGAAGGATAACTTGATTACGATGAGTTAGAAAAATATGATTGAGGAACAACCTAAAATTGTATAATCAAGTTTTTAAACTCCTAAATGTTAGTAATTAATTTACAATAACAACAACAAGTCTTAAATCTCATTAGGTGAGGTTGGTTACATGAATCATTTTCCATTAATTCATTTGATCGAGTGTTTTTCTCTATTAGATTGAGGACTATTAAATTCTTTCTCACTATCTTATTTTAAGTTATTTTAGATCTATCCCTACCCTTTTTCATATCACAAACAATAGCTAACTCACTTCTCCACACAAACGCTCTATTAGGTCTGCGTTTCGAGTGCTCAAATCATCTAAGTTATCTCTCCCTTATCTTATTTTTCAGTAAGTGTTATGCCTAAATTATTGTGTATAAGTTTCTTTCTTTTTTGACTTTTTAAAGATTTTTTTTAAAATTTTATAAAAAAATTGTATTATTATTATGTTATGATGATGTCGTCAATTAGTTGCTTTGACTGATTGCCTACTAGCTCACTTTTCAGTCCAATTTTCAAAACATTAAAGTGGGCACATTTATTTTGTCATTTGCATTTTAACTTGAATACATATTCTTCATTATATTGACATTATTCTGACTAATACCAATTTAAGTTGCTTGCTTTTGCCTTAACGTCATAATATGGGCTATAATTGTAGTTATTTTTCCTTAATTAATTCACACTCTTAAAAAAAAAGAAAAGAATAAGATGTTCTTGAAAATTATTAGCTATTATTTATAGATTGATTGCTTTACTTTATAATTTTGATATTTGATTGCTCTAACTGTTTTGTAATTTTTATTTTCTTATTGTCTTTTGTAGTCATTTAGGCTGCAAATGAGTTGAGCAAGTAAAATAACTTGACTTGAGCTCAATTTAATTCGAGCTCATTAAAACAAGCTTGAGCTTAATAAGCCGAGCAAGCAAAATAGCTTGACTTGAGCTCGAGCTCAGCTCATTAATGTATAAAATTTTTGAATCCCATTTAATATTTAAAATTTTGAAACTAGAAGCGGACAATGAGTTTTATGAGTAGTAGAGAGCAATTTTTTCTTAGGTTTCCGATGTACAAGGGCGACTCTACCTTTAGGCAATTGAGGCACCCGCCTAGGGCTCCCAAATTTTTTGGGCCCCTCAATTTTTTCTTAATATAATAATATAATTTTTGGGCCCCAAATTTTTTTTTAATTCAATAATATTAATATTATTTATTATACTCTATTCCCATAATTGACTTCCCAACTAACAAATAAATGAAATTATATTTTAAAAAATAAAATAAATACAATTTAATTCTTTTTTTTTTTCAAATCTTATACTTCTCAACTAACAACTTTATTGTATTTCAAATTATCTATTACTCCTATCTCTCTCTCTTAGTCTCTCTAAAATTTTTTTTTTCATCTCTCTCACTCTCATCTCTTGGTCTTTCTATAATATTTGCTCCAACTATTGTGTTCATCATTTTTTGACCTCCAATTCTCTATAATTTTCATCAATTCTAATTTTGATTTCAATGTTTGTATATTATTTTTCTATTATTTTCACTCTGAATTTTTTTTTTTTCTATTTTTTCTTAGATTTTGGAAGTTTTGATATTAGAGCGTTGTATCCGGTAAGAATCCGATATCTCTAAAGTCTCACTCGCCGATCGATTTGCAATAATAATAATAATCAGGTTATACTGTTTCAATCTACTATTTCTATAGATTTATTAAATTTATTTTTATTTGTTTATATAATTTGTCAATTTATAGTGCTAATTTTGAAATTTAATTATGTCAACGAGAAAATATGAATCCGGATATGAAAAAAAAAAAAAAAAAATAGAAGAATTAGTATCATTTCAAAAGGGAGCTCTTGATAAATTTATTTTTAATTATAAACAAAATATAAATGAGTAAGATGAAAATCCTCTAAGAAACGAGCAATCAATTCCAGAGATGGAATTAGAATCTAATAAAATAATAATAATAATAATAATAATAATAATAATAATAATAATAGTGATAAACATAACATTGATATACAAGAAATGTTCACTAATGATATTTCTTTTGAAAGACATTTTAACAATATAGAAGAAAAATAAATAAATAATGATGATAATATTTATGATCCAAAATATTGGAAAAATATAGATACCAAATTACGAAATTTAGTAGTTGAAAAAGGTCTTATTAGGGATAATGATTTAATTTTTCCAAAAGATGAAAATTCAAGACATTTTTCAAATATATATTATATTCGAAAATTATCAAATGGAGAGAAACATGATAGAAAATGGCTTATATATTCTAAAGATTTAGATAGAGTATTTTATTTTTATTGTAAGTTATTTGACAAAAAATTAAATAACCAACAACTAACTAATGAAGGGTATAAAGATTGGAAAAATCTTAGTACTAAACTTAAAAGTAATGAAATTAGTGAAGAACATATTTTTAATATGAGTAAATGAACTGATTTAGAGTTAAGATTGTTAAAAAATACAACAATTGATAAAAATATAGAAGAACAAATTAACAAAGAAAAAGAACACTGGAAAAAAGTATAATTGAGAATTATTTCTGTTGTGAAAACTCTTGTTAAAAATAATTTGGCATTTTGTGGGAAAAATGAACGAATTTATCAAGAGAATAATAAATTTTTTTTAAGTTTAATTGAAATGATTGTAGAATTTGATCCAATAATGAAAGAACATATTCGACGTTTTCAACATGGTGAAATTCATAATCATTATCTTGGTCATAATATGTAAAATGAATTAATATTTATTAACTCTTAATATTAAAAAGAAAATTATGAAGCAAATCAATGAAACAAAATATTATTCAATCATACTCGATTGCACTTCGGATATAAGCCATCAAGAACAAATATCTTTAATAATACGATATTTGAATTTTTCTACAAGTCCAATTAAAATAGAAGAACATTTTATAAAATTTTTAAAAGTAGATGATACGTCAGGAGAATGACTCTTTAATGAATTAATAAATGTCATACAAAAATTTGAACTTGGTATTGAGAATATAAGAGGGCAAGGATATGATAATGGATCTAATATAAAAGGAAAACAACAAGGTGTACAAAAGAAACTATTAGATATAAATCATAGAACATTTTATACTCTGTGTGGTTGTCATAGTCTTAATCTAGTACTTTGTGATATGACTAATTGTTATTCTAAAGTTATAACTTTTTTTGGAGTAATACAACGAATATATACATTATTTTCTTCTTCTACGAAACGATAAAAAATTTTAACCGAATATGTACCAAATTTAACTATAAAATCATTATCACAAACACGTTGGGAAAGTCGAATAGAGAGTGTTAAGGTAACAAGGTTTCAAACTTCTCAAATTAGAGATGTTTTACTTCAATTAGAAAACACTAGTGATGATCCAAAAAACAAGAGTGAATCTTATTGTATAGCAACTTATGAAATAGAAAATTTTAAATTTTTACTAGGAATGATTATTTGGTATGACATAATATTTGCTGTTAATTGTGTTAGTAAAAATTTACAATCAAAAGATATGTGTATTGATGTCGTCATTAATCAATTAAAAGGGCTTACTGTTTTTCTAAAAAATTATAGGGAGAATGAATTTATATCTTCTATGATTTCAGTAAAAGAAATTGCACTTGAAATGAATATTGAACCTATATTTCGTAAAAAATGTGTAATTAATAGGAAAAAACAATTTGATAAAAATGCTAATGATGATACAATACACTCAATCGAAAAATCTTTTAAGATTAATTTTTTCTTATACATAATAGATCAAGCTATTATTTTATTTGAGAATAGATTTGAACAATTTCAAACATATGAGAATATATTTGATTTTTTATATGATTTAAAAATATTAAAATCATTAGATAAGAATAATTTGAAATAAAAATATTTGACACTTGAGAATATTTTAAAATGTGGAACACATTCAGATATTAATGGTTTTGATTTATTTTCAGAATTGAGAATTTTAAAAGAAAATTTGGAAGAAACGAGTACACCAATTGAAACATTGAATTTTATAAAAAAGATAGATTGTTTTTCAAATGCATTTATTACTTATAGAATTTTATTAACGATACCTGTGACAGTAGCTTTTGTAGAAAGAAATTTTTCAAAACTTAAACTTATAAAAAATTATTTGCGATCAACTATGTCACAAGAAAAATTAAATAGATTGGCTATGCTATCAATAGAAAAAGAAATACTTGAAAATCTTGAATATAAAACTTTAATTAGTGATTTTGCATCTTAAAAAGTTAAAAAAATTAATTTTAAATAAAAATAAAAATTAAATAAAATATTAAACATCCTTGATTAAATCATTCACTTAAAATCCCATATTGTGAAGAGCCGATCCTACCGATGTGGGTAACGATGGCGCCGGCAAAGCCACCTTGAGCTGCAGTATGAGATCATGCTAGTACTGCTTGTCGTCGGATTTGCAGGGCCCGCAATTTCTACAGCATTCGATGACGACTCCAATACCGACGGTGTCTCCTGCTCTATACTTGGTCACATCTGATGCCACCTCCACCACCTCGTGCCTGACTTTCTCCAAACAAATCACACAATGAAAGAAGTAAATCAAGTCAAAAATCAATGTCAGCGAGAGAGAGAGAGAGCGTATAGGGGATTTGCACCGAGGAAGAACCATGGTGTTGTTGGACATACCCAGATTTAATCTGAAGTAATTTGTACAGCCGCCCCGGTCTTCCCCCCAACCCACGAACTCCCAATTCCATATCTCTCTCCGCCCCCCACGCCAACTTCAACCACATGAGAAGATGAGTCTTCCTAGAGTCTCCTCTCTTCTATTAAGTCCTCTTTCCTATTTATGTTATTCATTTTTAATAAAGTTAATAATTATATTAAATTAATTAATTGATTGATTAGTATGTAAAGTACTAGTTAATTTTAAAATAAATAAATAAAAAATCTAAGTTTTAAATTTGAAATCGAGCCTATTATCAAACCTTTAAACAAATTGAAAAGCTCATGTTCAGATTCAATTCACTTACTAAACTTGATAATCGTTCATTTAGGTAATAAAGGGACCCAAATGAGCTCTTATCAAGCTGCTCATGAGCCTTTTGATTGATTTTCAGCCCATAGTAATTTGCTCCTATTAATATATTTGCACTGTTTTTATCAAAAAGAATAAAAGAGTAATACCCTGAAAAATTTTATTAGAAGAGTAAATTTATTTGGAAAAGAAAAAAAGAGCACGTGCCGAGGGCTTCCATCATCCCCCGTGGTTCGGCCGCTCCGGACCGTCCATTACACAAGGATATATATTCTTCTCTGAAAAGTAAATCTAGCCCAAAAGAAAAAAAAATGAACAGTGAGTACCGAAACACTTTCAAACCCTAATCGAGGTTCACTCCACCTTAGAGCAGAGGGACGCTTGCTTTTGTACACACCCTTGAACGTTTCTCTCCCTATCATTTCTCCAAAAATTCTCCCAGAAAATTATCTCTTTTTTTTTCTCGAGAAAATCAAGTTCGGTTTCCTATAGAGCACCGCGCGATCAACAAGTTGATCCGTCACTCGGGTTTCTCTCTTTCTCTATGCCCCAATGCTTTGTTTTAATTTTCTGACGAAAACATTGCTTTTGAAGTTGAACTCAGCTTAGTTCTACGGGCTGAGGCTCCCACACTTTCTTGGCTACCAAAGAGTGTTTATATAAATTCATGTTCTTCTTTTGTAATTTCATTCATTTTTATTCCTAGTTTATGAATTTTTGTCTTAATATAACACCCTTTGTGTTTTAGGATTAACTATGGCCGATGAGAATATTCACAACGGCGTGGCATCAGAATTGGAGGATAGGACGGTGGAGATTGATGGAATCTCGAGTAAGGATCACGATGATCACGACTCCAGTCAGTCAGAGATGATTCGAAAGATCGAGGTGTTACAGCACGAGAAAATTGAATTGGAACGTGAGAATGATGAGATTAAAGAAAGAATGGGTAATCTGACAGTGGAGATTGAAGGTTTGATGAACGATAAGATGGAGATGAGGGAAAAATTGGGCAAGATGGAGAGGGAGATCGAACAGTCTGAATCGGATAAGAAGGCGGTAGAGGCAATTGCGGCGAGGGCCTTCGAGCTCGAGACAGAAGTGTCGAGGTTGCAACATGACTTGATCTCGTCCATGAGTGAAGGAGAGGAAGCAAATGCGGAGGTTGTGAAATTGAAAAGTCAGTTGGAAGAGAAAGTAGAGGAAGCAAATGCGGAGGTTGTGAAATTGAAAAGTCAGTTGGAAGAGAAAGTAGCGTACTTGGAGAATCTTGAAAAAAAACAAGCGGGTTTGTGCAAAGAGGTGGAGAAAGTGAAAGCAGGACTTGAATTAGCTGAGCGTAAAGTGAGAGTTGAAAGAAGTGAGAGGGTTAGGGTTGAGGAAGAGATGAAAGTGAAAATTGAAAAGAAAGAAACCGAGACAAGCGAGTTGAAGAGGCGAATTGAAGAGCTAGAATCGGTTCTTGCAAAGAATGCTTTGGAGTTGGAGAAGATGTTCAAGGAGAAGATGGCTGAAACAGGAACCAGGGATGATATTCTGGAAGCTGCAAAGAAAGAGAATGATAAGGTGCCAATGCTCGAGTCCAAGATAAGTATGTTAATGGAGGAATTGGAGGAATCAAAGGGGATGGTTAAGGAATTGAAGGAAAAGGTGGTTGGTGGTATCAATGGAGTGACGATGGCTTCAGGGGAGAACACTGTGGGGGGTGATGGAATGGGCTCGAAGCTGCAGTGGCCAACGGTTGCAGTGTCAACAGGGACTGTTGTGGCCATTGCAGTGGTGACCTATCTTAGGTACGCCAAGCGAAGGTGATGGCAGGGCAGATAGAGAAGAACTGAGATGCAGAAGATCACAAGGTAGGTTTTTTTTAGTCCAACTGATGTTGTGATTTTGATTTCATTAGGTTAGTATCTATTTTGTTTTGCCTTTGTTTTTGAGCGTTAAATTATTATTCACTCTATGTTTTGGGTTTTTGCTTGGCTCCTATTAGACTCGTGTTAAGCAAGTTTGATCATAACACATTTGATAATTGATATGAGGAATTCCTTCGATTTCGCTTACTGCAATTATCAGGCCTTATATTGTTTATTGATGTATGAATGCAGTTGCAGAAATGACTCCTCTAGATGATGAAATTCCTTTGAAAAATTTATTTAGTTGATTCCTTAAATTGGCTGGTTTAAATGCTATAATCTGAAGCAATTTTTTTTAAAGATATTTTGTGTTTATGCTTGGGTATGATGAGGCCTCCCCAATATTGTGTATGTTTTAATAGGCTTGGATGATCATGGTTCAACAAAAGTACTACCCGAACTTTGGTGCCTGTTTGATATTGTAGTTGCAATTGATGGTTGCTTTTGAGTTAGCATATATGATCGGTTGAAGAGACTTAAAATGTAGATCTTTTGCCCACCCTGGGCATTTGTGATTTTACTAGCTTTTACTACCTGCTAAGTTCTAACAGCAAAATTAAACAGTTACCAAACACTGAAAGACAAAAAAAGGATGCTAGTTAGCCTTTTGTTAACCTCTAAGGGTTACTTCCAATCCTAAAACAAAACAGTCCATGGCATCAGTGATGTCTAACTGTGGGTCGACTGGTCATCTTGAACTTGGATCGGATGCTCGTCCTGTGAAGGTGGAACCTTACGCATCTCCCGGATTAGTTGAATTCTAGATCTCCAATTATTGGCAATAGGCCTCCTTTTTGTGTGGTTGGTTTACCTGGATTGCTGCTCATCTCTTCCCGGACATTGATCTTATGAAATATGCAAAACGAACCCAGAATTGTGTGGGAATATGATAGGGCAGCAATCCATGGGCCAAATAAATGGTACCGTGGCAGTGAGGCCTTAACAAGGCATGCAGCTGCAGCTATATAGTTTGTCACAGGAACACCCTCAGTTAGCCCTTCAAATTAGGCTAATTACCCTATTTTCTCTCTGGCTTAGCTTTCTGTCTATCACAATCTATCAATAGAATGTAGACTGTTGGCTTTCGCACATGGTTTATGATGTTTCTTTACTCCTATAAATATTTTTGTTCATTTGAAAAATACCCATACCCTGTTTTTGTTTTTTAGGGGTTTCTATTTATGAATTTATATAAAATTTGGATAAATTGAAATACAAATTTGTAGTGTATTGTATTGAGCAGTGAGTTTGACTGGGTTCCTCCCAAATTGGGCGTCCATACTGTTTTGAGAATTTTTAAGAGAAGAAAAAGAGAAAAGAAGTATAAAAATGGTGATGATATGAAAAGATAATGTAATAATGATTAAATTTCCTTATTTGTATTTGAATGTTTAACATAGATTAAGATAGAACATGTTTTACAAATATATAATTATATATAATTAAAATATATTATTGTAGATAATGACATGACATATTTTAGACATTCACCGCGTCAACCACTTGAAATTTGCAGGTTCGACCAGTCTAACTATATAATTGTTTTCTTGGTTTGGTAACCAGTTTAGATTTTAATATTATGGCATTGTGTTAATCTATGTAAATCTAAAGATGAGATTGTATTTCAAAGTATGTGTTTTCAAGTCTTTTTCAAACTTTTTATATATTTATCTGTACAAATTTTCTAGTAGAACTCCATACAATTTTGTATTGCATTTGACCAAATTTATATAAAGTTAAATTTAATACTTAAACACAGCTTCTTAAGTAAAATTGCGTTATAACTTCTATCTTATAGACTTGATTTATGTTCAAATTTTGTAGGTTAATATTTCTCTCTTTTCAATTTTAAAGTTATAGTATTATGTCTTAAATTATGTAAATCTAAATATGAGAGCATGTGTTTTGAACTTTGTACATATTTATTTGTATGAATTTTAGTAAAATTTAAGACAATTTTGTAATGTGTTTGACAAATTTTATATACACTTTCAAGTTCAATACTCAAATACAACAATAAAACTAAGCCTTAATACCCACTAGGTGGGATAGGTTATATGAATCATTTTTTGTCAATTTATGTAATCATGTACCATTTCTTTTCACATATTAAGAGTTATTAAATCCTTACTCACTATTTCCTTCAAGTTATTTTAGATTTACTCATATCCCTTCTATTGTTTTTGGGAGTAACTAACTAACGTTTCTCTTATAGACCTTATTTTTGTTCAATTTTTGTAGGTATTTCTTTATTTTATACACACACACAATGACTATCAGGAATACGACACATGTTCCCCTAATTTCTACTTGCACCATCCTCCATTGTACATTTTCTTATCTTCTCATTAAAATCTAGGGCAAAAAATACTTACCTTTCTTTGACAAAAAGAAAAAAAAATTTCTTAGAGGTTTCAAAAATGTCATAGAGATTTTAAAAATATTACAAACTTTTTTTGAGATCTTTAAAAAAGACACAAATTCCTCTAAAAAAAAATTATCTTTTTACAAAATAAAAGGAAAGACTTGTGTTTTTTTTACAAATCTTAGGAATGTTTGTGTTATTTTTGAAATTTCAGGAGAGATAATTGTTTTTTTGCTAAATCTTAGGAGGGGGGGTCATTGACCATTTGTTGTTAGGGTGGTAAAACGGGTTGATAGGTAGGGATTGGGCAGGTAATAATTGAGTGAAGGTTAAATGGATTCAAGTTCGGGCTGACTCGTTTATTAATGGATAATTAATTTATAAATTGAAACTTTCCAATTTAATAAATGAGTCACAAATGGGTACCTATCAAGCACATGGAAAAAATATAATTTATTTATTTTAATTTTTCTTATGAAATTAACCAAAAAATGACTTAATTTTTTATTAAAAGACATATTTATTTTATTTATTAATATCTTAACAAAAAAGTATAAAATTAAAAAAAAAAACAATACATATCTTTAATTTAAAAAAAAAAACAATTTAAAATTTATAAAACAAAAACTATATAAATATAATCTATAACCTTTGTTGATTATCATTTTTTCCTCTTCAAATTTTCAACAAATCTAGTTATACAACTTATAATTATAAAATATTATTTTATTTAAAAGCCCAAAATCAAAAATAGAAATTATAAATTATTAGTTTTGGTACAATCCCAAGAGAGGGGTGAATTGGGTATTTAAAAATTATCGCCTAAGTTAATTGGTTTAACAACAATGTTACACAACCTAAGGTCAGTCAATGCAATAAATAAATAAATATACACGTGCAGTAAAGTAAAGTGTAGAAAAAGTAAACGATACACGCGATATGTTATCGAGATTTGGTCAAAGTGCCTACGTCCCCGCTTTGGCTACACCAGCACAAGGATTCCATTAAAGTTCACTTAACGGGTGGAGCGGCACCTATACAACCAGGTCAATTCAAGAGACTGATCTCAACCAACACGCTTTAACAGGATGGTGCACCTAACTTTCTTAACCAGGTCTAAGCCAGTTCGGGATTATTCAACAAAGTTAGTCTCATTCTTTAGGCTCGAGCTTGGAATACAATTAATGTGTATAAAATTTGTACACGGAAATACGCCTCTTCACAAGTAGATATGTGCACCAGTATAAATCAATCAATATTGCAAGCACGAATGATATGTAAATATGTTCAGTGCTCTAATGTATGCTAAACACTTAATCAAGTATAGATTTTCAGTCCAAATTTAGAGTGTATATCCAAGCAAGATTTGAAACACAATACGTGAACAGCACAAAATCAGATCAGGATTTCAAATATGTTAAGCAAGTTGATTTAAACAAACTCAACAAGATATTTCAATATACAAAACACAATGGATTGTTTGAAAGCTAGGTTTTGAAAAGGATTTTGCATACAAAAATGTAGGCTTAGGTATCTTATAATGACAATGCAAGAACTACAACCTTCAAAGTCTTCCCACACAAGATTTATCAAATGAAATCGGTTAAAAAATTTTAATGTTAAACTCTAAAAGAAAATCAATTAACAATAATATAAATGAGAATTTTAACTAGCAAGATTAAGTACAATAGGTTTAAAAATACTCACAACACTTGAAAGATCCAGAAATATGGAGTGTATGAGTGTTTTGGAGTAGTATAGGATAAACTAGGGTTTTGGAAATTGAGAGAATTTTCACCTTAATCAAAATGTTAATACCTTGCTAATTATGACTAATGAATAGGTATTTATAGGCAAGAAGGATTTTTGACTGTTGGGGACACAATGAGTATAATTAAATTTTTTTCAAAAGCCATTAAGAAAATTAACCCAATTTACCCTATTTAAAAATCAGTAAAAAATATTTTAACCAACGAGATTCAGTCGCCCGGCCAGAGGTTCGGGTTCCTGAACATAAATAGTCAAAAATCTAATTTTTAGTGGTTCGGGTGCCCCAAGAGTGAGTCGGTCGGCCGAACAAAAGTCAGTAGCATTTGTTCGTTAGTTTGGGTGCCTAACTCCCAATTTGGTTAACCGAACTGACTAATTCGGTGGCCCAAACCCATTTTAAACGTGATTGTTTGAGCGCCCAATTTGTTGAAAAGGAACTTGACACAAGTTCGGGTGTCCGAGGAAGATACGCTCAAAAGTGGTTCGGGTGCCCGAATCACCAAGGCAACTTATTGACTTGTTCGGTCGCCCGAATTGTTTTACACAGCATAGGTTCGGTCGCCTTTTCATATCAGGGGAATCAATTCAGGCTAAAAATGAATTAAATGGAAAATATTGAGAGGGTTCAGTCCCCTGATATGAAAAGTGATATTGGGGACTTGTGTACTAAATGTAGGTACCTAAGGTCCAACTAGGGTCTATCATGAGCATACCTACCTATTATGTATGATGCAAATTATTATAGGCCATAAGAGTGCACAGTCCATAATTAAATTTACATCCCAGAATGAAGAAATGAAATAATGATTACAAGGACAACACATATTTCTTCATTCATCGGCACAAACACCGCACGCCATCAAAGTATGTCTTTTCGTCCGAATACACGTGCACAGTGAACCTACATGCAATCCTTAGTACAACTATCAGTACCAAGAGTATTTGTCATAATCAAAATTGGGTGTGACTTATCAGGTCAACAATCTCCTCCTTTTTGATGATGACAAATACTTTATACAAAAGTGGGTACAATCAAGAAAGGTTCCCCCTGATTTTATACATAAAGATAATTAAAGTAATGAGTAATTAAAAAGTAAGCATTGTTTTACCCACTTTTACCTCTTCTCTCCTTTTTGGCAACAGTAAAACGAGCTAAGCAATATAGCGCGAAGGCAAATGATGTCATTTAGATACAAAAGGTATATTGAGAGGAATTAAAAAATTTAGCAGCATGTTGTTTAAAAATGGACCATTCCCAATCATTATCTTGTACCTAAGTGACTTGTTTGGAGTTTCAATCAATAATATATAGTACATTTTAATCAATTAATTCAAATAGAATGTGCATCAAATGAGTAATAATAGCATGCAGCACATTAACAATCTTAATATTCTTATACTCCCCCAATTGATGATTATGCAAGGATGAATATTAATTTTTCATTTGACTTTCACTCATCATTTTAAAAATATTTTAATGTTAATTTTATCATAATCATCTTTAGTTGCCAAAACAAATATGTATACCCAAAAGATAATGAAAACATTTGGGTCTGATACCAATTCTTATAACTACGTGGTACTAACTATTAAAACACCACTAAAACACCACTAGTTATAAAGACATGTTGTTTTGAAATGAACACGACATCAAACAGAGATTTATTAAAATATGCATATTGTTATAAATTGTTAATGTATTTTCCAAAGGGTGTAAAAATGAGTGCAAAATACATTTTTATTTTCTCAAAATCGAATGATGCTTAAGTTAGTGACTTCCTCTAAGAGTATATGATAGTTATGGTGAAATCTAAAGAGGGAGGGGGGGGGGGTGTGAATTGGGTATTTAAAAATTTGTTCCCTAGGTCTATTGATTTTAACAACAATTTAATTTAGCCTAGGGTTAGTCTATGCAATCATCAAACACATATACACGTGCAATAAATGTTAATTGCAGAAATGTAAAGAACATGCACGATATGTTATTAAGGTTCGGCTAACTGTGCCTATGTCCCCACCTTGGCCACACTAGCACAAGGATTATCACTATAATGCTCTCTTAAATGGGTGGAGCGACACCTATACAACTAGGTCAATTCAAGGGGCTGACCTCAACCGACATGCCTTAATAGGATAACGCACCTAACTTTCCTAATCGGGTCTAAGACAATCCGGGATTATTCCACAGGGCTAGTCTCCCCCTTCAGGCTCAAGCCTGGAATACAACCAATGTATATAAAAATGTTTGTACACGGAAATACACTTCAACACAAGCAGATGTGTGCACCAATATAGCTCAGTCAATAATGCAAGCACGAGTGATATGTAAATATGCTCTGTGCTCTAATGTGTGTTAAACACTCAATCACGTATATATTTTTAGTCAAGATCTAGAGTGTATATTTAAATAAGATTTGAAACACACTATTTGAATATCAAAAAATCTGATCAAGTTTTCAAATATGCTAAGCAAGATAAATCAAACAAACTCAATAGTATATTTCAATGTATAAAGCACATTAAAAGACTAACTTTTTGATAAAAGATTTTTGCACACAAAAACTAGGTTTATGTAACTTGCAACAATAATGCAAGAACCTAAATCCTCAAAGTCTTCCCACACAAGATTTATCAAATGAAATCGGTGGAAGAACTTTAGGCTATACTCTCAAGTAAAATCAATTAATCTATATATTAAGAGAGAGTATTAGTTAGAGAAATTTAAGCACAATAGCCTTAGAGAAATACTCACAATGCTTAGAGAAAGAGAATGAGGAGTATGTGAGTATTTTCAAGAAATAGTTGGCTAATATAGGGTTTTTAGGATTTTGAGAATTGAGAGAATTTTTACCCTAATCAAGTTTGCTAATCATTGCTAATTAAGACAAATGAACTGGTATATATAGGCAAGGAGGATTTTTTGACCGTTGGGGACACAATGGGTATAATTAGAATTGTTTAAAACATCATTAAGAAAATTAACCCAGTTTACCCCATTTAAAAATCAGTAAAAATTATTTTAACCCGCAAGCTTCGGGTGCCCGGCCTGAGGTTCGGGTGCCCGAACAGACACAGTCAAAAAATCAATTTTAAGAGGTTCTGGTGCTCGAGTTGAGGACCGGTTGGCTCAATCAAAGTCAGTAGCCAAATATCCGAGGTTTGAGTGCCCAAAGCTGAGTTCGGTTAACCGAACCAGGTAGTTCGATCGCCCGAGCCTCTATTTGAACGTAAATAGACGGTCGCCCGAGTAGTTGAAAAGTGCTTTGAAGAGCATTCAGGTGCCCGAGGAAGATACGTTCAAAAGAGGTTCGAGCGCCCGAAGATAAGTCAACATGTTGACTTATTCGGTCGCCCGAGATTTCTCAACCTTTTCAATTTTCAGTCCAATTTTAGTCAATTATAATTCCCCTAATATGAAGATGATAATGGAGACTTTTTAGTATATTTGTTTAGAGACCTAAGGTCTTTCTATCCTACCGGAGAAATCCGGTGTCGGTCGACCGATCCCTAAGGTCTTTGTAGGTACCTAAAGTCCAACTATGGTCGTTTTGAGTATACTTACCTACCATGCATGATGCAAATTATTACAAGTCATACACGCGCACAGTTCATAATAAATTACATCTCAGAATGAAGAAATAATCAAATGAATACAAAATACAACACAAATATCTTCATTTTTCGGCACGAACACCGCACGCCATCATGATATGTCTTTCAGTCCAAATACACGTGCACGGTGAACCTGCATGCAATTCTTAGTACAACCATCAGTACCAAGAGTGTTTGTCATAATCAAAACTGAGTGTAACCAATGAGGTCAACAATATACATATTATTTATAAATTAACTTGAGTATAGTTCAAATATTATTTTAAAAACACAACTCAAGTTTTAAGAAGTTTAGTATTTAGAAACGATTTGAAAAACTTTTTGACTGCATTTTGTTTGAAAATGTGATTTATCCATAAGAACTTGCCAATTTCAAAGCATTTTAAATATGTACGCACAACCAGCTCTAAGAAATTTAAAATTTTAAAGTAAATGAGTTAAGCATAAATATTTAAAATCCAAGATCAAATTTCATATGCACACAAAGTTTTCAATTTTAAAGGTCATTTTAACCTTTTGGGTAAATGTCTACAGAAAATTTGGCAGCATGTCGGCTGTAAACAGGATATTTTCCAAAATTAACTTGCACAAAAATAATCCTCAAACAAGCAGTATTTCAAGAGTTTAAGGTATGCGAGAACCTAAATCAACTAGCAGATAATTCTCATCAACTACATCCGCCATGCAGGAGACATTCTATACTAAGCATGCATTCTAGTAGTATAGTCATCTAAGCACAAAACTCATGCAAGCCTAAGTACTATCAGATATATATGATTATAAACAAAAACACAATCACCATAGGATAGTATCTACGTGTGCATGTGGTGAGTGTGATCATCATAACAAAACAAATCGGATAAAAGTGTATGTAAATAAAGGATAAAAGTGGATTAGATAACAGCTGGGATATGAAGAAACGGATCCTCACGACACACCACTAGGTCTCCTTGTCGTTGTGATCATCATCATCATCCTCACCACTCGTCTCCATCTGATCCTCCCTTATATCCTTGTCATTCATCTCTCTTAATTGCTTACCGAGGATATGAAAATTAGCCCCCACCTCGGACTAGAACCCGGTGAACTCGCTATAAAAAGAGTCAAGTCTAGCGTGAGAGGAGGATGCTTGCTCTGTCATAGAGGTCTTGAACTCCTGAAATGATGCAGAGAGATTGGTAATGACTGCCATGATCTCGGCGTTCGACGGCGCATGGGGCAGCTCTTGCGGGATCTCCCGAGCTCTTGGGCCTCTCTCAGGTGCAGTGGGCAACCACATGTTGCCAGTGAGCTCGTATCCCATCAATTATATATTTAGTGATTGTGTTAATCTATGTAAATCTAAAGATGAGATTGTATTAAAAAGTATGTGTTTTCAAGCTTTTTTTAAACTTTTTATATATTTATTTGTACAAATTTCCTAGTAGAACTCCATGCAATTTTGCATTGCATTTGACCAAATTTATATAGAGTTAAATTTAATACTCAAACACAGCTTCTTAAGTAAAATTGCATTATAACTTCTATCTTATAGACTTGATTTATGTTCAAATTTTGTAGGTTAGTATTTCTCTCTTTTCGATTTTGAAATTATAGTATTGTGTCTTAAATTATGTAAATCTAAATATGAGAGCATGTGTTTTGAACTTTGTACATATTTATTTGTATGAATTTTAGTAAAATTTAAGACAATTTTGTAATGTGTTTAACCAATTTTATATACACATTCAAGTTCAATACTCAAATACAACAACAAAACCAAGTCTTAAGACCCACTAGGTGAGATCAGTTATATGAATCATTTTTCATCAATTTATGTGATCATGCACAATTTCTTTTGATAAATTAAGGGCTATTAAATCCTTACTTACTATCTCCTTCAAGTTATTTTAGGTTTACTCATATCCCTTCTATTGTTTTCCTGAGTATGTAACTCACTTTTCTCTTATAGACCTAATTTTTTTTTCAATTTTTGTAGGTTAATATTTCTTTATTTTACACACACACACACACAATGACCACAAGGAATAAGACACATGTTCCCTTAATTTCTACTCTCCTCCATTGTACATTTTCTTATCTTCTCATTAAAATCTAGGGCAAAAAATACTTACCTTTATTGAAGTTTGACAGAAAGAAAAAAGCCTTCTTAGAGGTTTCAAAAATGTCATAGACATCTTCTGAGATTTTAAAAATATTACAAACTTTTTTTGAGATTTTTAAAGAAAGACAAATTCCTCTAAAAAAAAATTATTGAAAGAGTTGTGTTTTTTTGACAAATCTTTTAGGAAGGTTTGTGTTATTTTTGAAATTTCTGGAGAGATCATTATCTTTTTGCTAAACCTTAGAGGGGTGTCACTGACCATTTGTTGTTAGGGTGGTAAAACGGGTTGATGGGTAGGGTTTGGGCAGGTAATAACTGGGTGAAGGTTAAATGGATTCAAGTTCGGGTTGAATCGTTTATTAATCGATAATTAATTTATAAATTCAAACTTTCCAATTTAATAAATGAGTCATAAACGGGTACCTATCAAGCATATGCTAAAATTATAATTTTTTTATTTTAATTTTTCTTATGAAATTAACCAAAACATGACTTAATTTTTTATTAAAAAAAATATTTTTTTATTTATTAATATCTTAACAAAAAATATAAAATTAAAAAAATAATACATATTTTAATTTTTTCTAAAAATACAATTTAAAATTTATAAAACAGAAAATATATAAATATAATCTATCACCTTTGTTGATTATCATTTTTTCCTCTTCAATTTTTCAACAAATCTAGTTATACAACTTATAATTATAAAATATGATTTTATTTAAAAGCCCAAAATCAAAAATAGAAATTATAATTGTTTTTATGTAAACGGATGTCCCGATAGGTGTGAGGAATGGTATATTTCCAAGACGGGGGGTGAATTGGGTATTTTAAAAGATTTTCAGGTCAAGTGTGGTCTTTCTAAGTAGTCACAAATACCACAAGTATTTAAGCACACAAATATTTAAAGCAAATTTAATAATCACAACGAATTAAATATTAACATGCAAGTGTTGAAAATAAATAGAGAATGGAGAAAGAGTGCATACACAATATTTTTACAAGGTTCGGCTACACTCGTCTACGTCCTTGCCTCAAAACAACCCGCTTGAGAATTCCACTACCCTGCTCACTTAACCGGGTGGAGTAGAAAACCATTTACAGCTCTTTACAGGGTGGAATCCCCTTAGTTCCTTTAACTGAGTGGAGCCAAACCATTACAACGGCACCTTACAGGATGGAGCACTTCCTCCTCAGGCGATACCCCATGCCTGGAACACGGTTCACTACCTGAACCGTAGGGATACAAATGATATGAAAATAATTTATGTGTACAATAGAAAATGCTTCTTTAATAAGCAGAGATGTACAATATAAAATTCATTATGCACTCTCAAATGATATGTATGATGAAGCTCGATAGAGTTAAAGAGTTTTTCTCTCAAAATATTTTTTCAAGTAAAGACTGATAGTTTGGAAATTGTTTTTCTTTGAAGATTGAACTTTGGTAAAATCAAAATAAGAGAAGCTTTTCAAGTGAAGAATATATAAATGAATATGTTGCTCAAAGCTCTCTTGGTTTACTCAAAGATTTTTTCCACAAATAATTTTCAATGATGAAGCGTATAGGAGAGTTTGATTTTTGAAATTAACACAAAATAGAATAAAAGACATTCAAGCTAGATATTTGAACTTGAATATAAGCTCAAGCGTTTTCCAAGAAAGCCTTAGAAATTTCTCCAAAAAAATTTCAAAGCAAAGTGTATGAGAGAAATTTGATCTTTGAAATCTTAAGAACAAGAAGCTTCTCAAGCAAGTATATATAAATTATATATGCTCAAAGCTTACATGTTATAACCTCAAGATTTTCTCCTAAAAGATTTTTCAAAGAAAAGATGTAGGAGAAGTATGAATATGCTCTCAAAATATTTTTGCAATGAAGAGTGTGAGAGTAAGTGATCTTTGAGTTTAAGATATGTGTATAAAAAGAATGCTCAAAGATTTCAAATGAATGATTTCTCCACAAAAGAGTTTTTCAAAAGAAAGTGTGGGAGAAACTAGAATATACACTCTTCAAAAAATATTTTTGCAAATAAAGAGTAGGAGAGAAGAACTTTGATTTTGAAAATAAATGCCCAATAAATGAAAGAGTATGAATCAATAAAAATAAACAACCAATTTAAGAGCTTTGAGCTGGTATTTATAGAGATTTTTAAAATTCTAGTCGTTGGAGGATTAAAATAATATTATTTTTAAATTTTTTGACTATTTTTGGCTTCAAAAATTGGCCAATTCGAGAGGTCTAGTCGACTAGCAATGGCTCTGGGCGATTGGCCTTGGGCGATTTTCAAATCCCCGAGAAACGGCATGTGGACACCAAGATCTAGTCGACTAGTCATTGAAGGCCAGTCGATTGGGGTTTAGAAAGCAGAATATAGGCCAGTCATCTAGGTTTGAATTTTTCCAAAACATGGTCCGATCAACTGGGGTTTTCAAGGGTAATGTTGACCGGTCGGTTGGGGCTTTTGTAAAGCAGAACAAAATAACAGTCCGGTCGACTGGGCCTTATAAAACATGATAGGGCCAGTTGATTGGGCCTTAATAAAAATTGAATTTTGGCCCTGATATATTTCCAAAAAATCTGAAAACCTTTGTATGAGTTTAGCAATTTTATGTGAAAGGTTTTTCGTGAAAACGTTAGTCCCCTTAGGTGGTCAGTCTATGGTCAATATTGAGCTTAGCATCATATCATGGAAGACATGCAATATTACAGTTGAATATAAATGTATTTACAAATAAAAACATATGTCTTCTTTTTCTTTTACTCTTCACTTTTCCATGGAATACGCCAGATTGTATGAGCTTTTAAGTCCCTCTTGGCTTCCATTTTCCTTTTCGTATGTGTGTTGAATTGTAAACCTATTCAAGTACTATATATACACATAAGTAACTTGTGCTTTGTCATTATCAAAATAGGGATCAAACTCAAAAAGTCAATAATCTCTCCTTTTTTAATGATGACAAACACACGAGAGTAAAATGGGTTCATCTTGAAAAGACTTCCCCTTATAATATGCATAAGTTAAAAATAAGATAGTATAGCTTAAACATATTTGGAAAGAAGACATTTAAATTCATCATGCATTTAGTTTTAGCATTAAGGCACATACACATAACATTATAACTCAGGCCCTTATCTCATTTAAGATTTAAAACGCAGGAAATATAGAATTTAGACATTTTTCTCAGAAATCTCTCCACCTTTTCGCATCAGTAAAATGGCTAAGTTAAGTATAAAATAACTTGAACATTTAAAAGAAAACATCCACTAGCTTAAACGAAATTACTCCCCCTTTTTGACTCAATAACTAGGTATAACAATCTATCTTACGGTTGTTTTAAAAAATTTGCAATTATGTATATAAAAACAGTATAACTGGCCATTTGAGTTTAAAGACACATGTTAAACGTGGTCAGACTATAAATATCCACAAACCATATCAATTCACTCATTACTTAATAGCCGTAAAAGATTGGAGTTCAAAGCATACGACTTATGAAGATAAGAGTAGGTTTGAGTATGATTTCAATCTAACTAGTTGGCATGTATTTCAACCAAGCAATGCTCCTTCTTAAAAAATCAAATAAACAATAAAGGCAAAAAAAAAAATTTGAGTTTCATGACAACAATATGAATATTACAACATTTCAAATTTCACATGTCATGCAAGCTTTTAAGCAAGATATAAGATTTTTACATTAAAAACATTTCTTGCCACAAAAAAAATTTCATTTTGTAAAAAAAAAAAAAAGAACATTTCCTCCTTTGATATTATCAAAATGTACTGGGGATTATGCTTGTTGAAAAATAAACTTTAACACAAAGAGCAAGCAAGCTTCATTTTTCTAGAGAGCATTTAAGAACATTTCAAATTATAATGACAAGAAAAATCAACCACATAGATCCCAAAGATATTAGAGAATTTAGAACAAAGATCATATGGCTATGAACAACTGATTTTCATTTAAAATTCACTGTGAGCAAACAAGTCAGTATGCTTTGAGACACATATGCCATAGCAAGCTATGAATCTAAACTGAAAGTAGGGTGGTAGGCTTGCCAAGGCTTGGGTTATTAACTATAAAAAATAATATTTATATAACCTAACTAATCCCAAGTTCTGTAGAAAGTGAGAAAGTCGGGTGTCGATCCATAGGAACTCAAGTGCAGTTATCAACCACTTTCAATCTAGTTTATTATAGTTTTGTGTAAAAAAAAGAGTATAAAGGTGGGGTTTTTCTAAAAATCTAATGAAAGCATGTAAAGTCTAAATTATCTCTACTCATACAAAGCAGTGCTCAGTTCATAAATCAGACTTAGGATGTCATGTGCGTAAACTCCGTTCGGTCAGCTATCCATATTAGGCTAAACGGTAAAAGGAATCGTTTGAGGGCATAGGGTAGCAAGGGTGCACCAATCGTCCAAAGCACGATTGGGAACCAAAGTATACCCTATCTTAACGACCATGCAAAACCTTTTTAGTATGCGTAGCCTACTACGTATATTTGACTGAATCGGTCGTAGAGCTATCCTATCTCTAAGACTCACAATCACAGCAGTAAAGGAAAGAAATTAAATCAAAGCATGTACATCAAAGCAAGTAAATGGAAAGCATGTAAAATATCTTTCTATTGCAATCAAAATGTCTGTCACTAACGCCAAAAAATACAATGGAAGACCAGGAAAGCAGTAAATCTAATCTAAATCTGATCGACTTTGGCTCTCAATGACGTCTTAAGTTTGTCACTAACCTAAGAGAGGCCAAAGAGGAACCCTAAGGTCATCTTCGATGCTACTATTTATACCCATTAGGGTGTACAAGGATTGAATTTCAAAATAGGAAAGTTTGTAGCAAATCTCGCGCAGAAGATCATCACTGTCAACCAGGTCGCACCCCAATTTTCCCTTGGTCGCGCCTTGGTCGAGGCTTGTGGGAAACCAAGGATTTGAATCCTCAGCATCGTCGACTGAGTCACGCCAATGATTCTTGTTGGTCGAGTTGATGGTCGAGACTTGCAGGATCTCGATCTTAAGGAAATCTCAGGAACTCGACATAGTTGCCCCTCAAGGTCTCTTGGTCAAACACTCCGTCGAGACTATCGGTATTTCTTGGCTCAGTCGGCTTCGGTGTCTCGACTTGGTCGCCCATGAGGGTCAGTTGGTCGAACCTTACAACATTTCATCTTCAGTCTAAACCTTAGAGTCTTTAGCTTGTGACTTGGTCGCCCCTTGTGTTGCTAGTCGCAGCACATTGTCGAACCGAGTCTTCTTCTCTTTTGATGTGTGTTAAGGCTTCAGGAGCTTTGCTGAATATCTGATTTGTCTTTGCGTACTCCAATATCTCCTTTGGCTTCTCGTAATGCCTAACTCCTTGGTTTTAACTTGTATTTCCTGAAACATGAATAAACCTTGCATAACTCCAAACTATGCTAACAAATTGCTACACACATGATAAATGAGGATAAACAAAGGTAATTGAGGGCCTAAAATAATGCATTTTAGAGACTCATCACAACCCCCAACTTACACTTTGCTAGTCCTCAACCAAAACAAAATCTATGAAAACTAAGAAAATTCTATCTACCTCCTCTTTCATGGAAAATACGGTTGCATTTACCGTATGCAATAAGGCTTTAAATCCCTAGGTTGATCCTAGTAGACGAGTTGTAGTCTTGTGAGGGTTTCCAAGGCGGTACCCACAAACACCAAAATTAGTAAACATTATGTAATATAACATGCAACTTAGTTATGCCATTTTACATACAAGAATATAACCTAATTACACATAGGCTCTTTCATCCATAACTTTATTATACAAACAACTTTGAAGCAAATTACTCATACGAGTTTCAACATGATATAGCCATTAAGAAAAACACACTCATAGAGCATTAATCCAACAATTACAATTCAGAGTTAATATTATCATGTAAATTCAAGTATGAATAGGTCACATCACAAGGTATATGTAAAGTGCATTGATCTGTCACACTCAAGATACCTTTGATCACCTATAGAGCAGTCGTCTTGACTCAACCTCAATTGTATACCCTAAAAAACACTCAGAAAATGGGTTCACTCTCATATGTGAAGAAGAATGTCATGATCAAACATCCCACATATTTTGAAGAGCTGACGCTAAGCATGGGATGCACTAGTCTCATGGGAATGGGATCCAGCCTAAAAACGAGGTGTCGGGTCCTTCACCCTAGCATCTTCTCACCTACTCGCCACATCCAACCAAACTCACCCTAGATAAAGTTATTCATGAACTAGGCGTGAATGCGTCATATGCATCGAATGGTTGAAGAAGCTTTATATATGTAAGATCACGATTTGTGTCCCTAGCTTGACCTTTTTTGTATTTAGAGCAAGTATTCTATATGTTTTTCATTTCTTTTTCTCTTTCTTCTGCTTATTCTTTTATGCATTTTCTTTTATGGTCAGTTAGGAAAATTTTCATAACTTTTATGTCATCTTCATACATCCGAAAGGAAATTAAGCTCGAAAAGGGGGTCCATGAACTAAGTCTATTTCTAGGGGTGGCTCAATTTTCACGTCTTGAGTAGGCTACAAGACCTAGGTTTGTATCTCCCCACTAGACATTACCTTTATGGTAGCAAATGCAAGAACCGAGACTAGTGGGCAAAGAAAATCCAGAAAAGAAAAGGAAATTTTAGTTTCGTAAACTTAGAGTTTGACGTCAACCACTCAAGAAATAAACGAAAAGCTCAACAATACCTCACAAGGTGTCACTGTCGTCACAATTGTTCTCTCAGTGCTCTCAAGGAAACTTAAGTGCTACCAATCATATGTGTTGACCCTATGGGTCATACCCTATTTTGATTATGACAAATACTCAGGTATTTAATGATTGCCAAGTTGATGCAGTTACTTGTGACTCCTCCCTTTCTCTGTAATAGTAAATAGGTCTTTGGTTTGTGATAAGCTCACACACATCACATGAATGATTTACTTTGTTTTACAGTGTACCTTCGGGCGACCGAGGCGACCGACACCGGACTTTTTCGGTGTCTTCAAAATTGGACCCCAAGTGGCCTTAGGACACACACATATGCACATATTTTATTAGTCACTTAAAAATTGATTGAGTTGGGGTCAATTCGGGAGCCGAAATTCACACTTGGGTGCACTTTCGGTCGACCGAGCCAAACAGTTCAAAATTGGCCCGGTCGACCGAAACCGGTCCGGGTCAACTATTTGACCCGGTCCCCGGTCGCCCGACCCCTTACAGGTCATTTGACCTCGGTCGACCGAACCACCTGGGGAGTCAACTATTTGACCCCCCGGTCGACCGACCACTTTGTACTCCAACAACGCGGTCGACCGAAGCGCCTCAGGAGAATTCCCAACAACTCGGTCGACCCGAGCCGTGCAGTTCAAAAAGGCCTCGGTCGACCGAAAACGCAGAGATTTCAAAAATCGTCCTTACCCCGGTCGACCGACCCCTTAGTTCAAAATGCCCTCGGTCGACCGAGCTACTTGAGTCCCGGTCGAACCGAGCTACTTTTGGTCGACCGGACCTCTCGGGTTGCCTCCCATTTTTACCGTGGGGTTAATACTTTTCTAAACAGGGTTAAAATGCACTAAACTTCATTAAACTTTTCTGATAATACCCTATAGGTCCCCAACGGTCATATTTTCTCCCTTGCCTATATATATGCCTTCATTTGCAAAGATTAAGAGAGCATTAGCCACCTTGATTAGGGAAAAATTCTTTGAAAAACCAAAACCCTATAATACTCATTTTATTACTCAAACCACTCATACTTGCCTTCTAGCATTGCCTACATATTTTGTAAGTTGATTGAGTGTTTTGCTTAATAGGTTTGCTCTCCTTGTGTTACTCGTTTCGATTTTCTTGAGAGCCAAAACCTTAGGATTCTTAGGAGGCTTTTGCTAATAAAGCATTTCCTAAGAAGACCTTGTTAGATCTTCTAAGGCTTGCACCTTCATTGCAAGATCTTGAGAAGAGTGTATTTGCTTTTGTCTGCAAAAAAATTTCAAAACACTTTCAAATATATATTGTACTTTTATGTTGCAAAATACTTTGAAGAGATATTTGCATGTGTGATTGTGATCTTTGTTGCAACATTCATTCACTCATATATCAGTTGCTGAATACAAAGATTACACGTCTTTTGCAAATCAAGCATATACATCGTTTAATACTTACATGCTTGAAATATCTAATGATCGAAATATACAGACTTGACATCTTTGTGTGAACCTATTTATTGAACATATCTTGTGATACAAAGACTGTTAGTTCGACACTCTCACGTACACATTACACTGATAGAATATACTTTGAGAGTTGAACCATATTGACCACATTGAGCTTACAAATTATTTCATATTTGTGGTGTATATTATTGCGCGAATTTGGGTACATATCTGCTTTACTTGAAAGCATAATCACTGTACCATTTCATTGTAATACACTTTGGTTGTATTTCCAGGCACGGGCCTGAAGAGGGAGACTAGCCCTGGAATAGTCCCGGATTGGCTTAGACCCGGTTAGGAAAGCTAGGTGCGTCGTCCTGTTAAGGCGTGTAGGTTGAGGTCAGCCCTGTGTTAATTTGACCTGGTTAAGGTTGAGGTCAGCCCTGTGTTAATTTGACCTGGTTGTAAACGGTGCCGCTCCACCCTTAAGTGAGCTATTAGTGGAATCCTCTAGCTTGCGAGCTTGAGGCGGGGACGTAGGCGCGGTTGGCCGAACCCCGATAACATATCGTGTGTTCATTTATATTTTCGCACTTTATATTTACCGCACACGTATGTTATGGGTGAATGATGCGTATGACTTAAATTTCACATTATACTTATCTACGCATTTGGAAATTGAATAGGCATACCCTAGGTTGTGTATATACTGCTATTTATCCAGTTCAACCTAGGTGATAAATTTTAAAATTCCAATTCACCCCCCCTCTTGGGAATACACAAATTATAACAATGTGTAAGTGCGTTTTTAGCCTTGTGAAGTACCATGTGAATAAAGGAGCTAACACAAACGAATCACTAGTCAACTCACATAGGGGGGCATATCAGTACATAGGCTATGTTATATGAAACTATAAATAACTCACTACTTCGTTAGTGAGCATAACAAGGTCATATGATTGAGAAGCCTATGTATGTAACATGTGGGCAATAAAAAGATATTTAAATAGTATAAATAGTGTTAACATGTCATAACAGATAATGTTTCCAGGAAAATTTTAAACATTGCCATTTTTGTTCTCAAAAAGTGCCATGTAGTGTTTTCCTACCCCCTACCCCAACTTAAGACTTCAGTGTCCTCACTGAAGTGTGTAAAGAAAGAACTTGGAGTGCATAGGAGAGGAAACACTACATGGTGTAATGAAAATCAACCAATGTACCTACAACAGTCATAAACACATAGAACCAAAAATTGCATGCATGCAATAAAACACTGTAGCACAAAAGATCAGTCTCACTCCATAAGCACCATGTAATTTTCATTGATGTCAAAAGGCAATACAATGTATATAAAGCAATAAAAGCACAAGTATTGCCCATTACAATACAAATATAGAGCAAAATGGATCCCAAATGGTCAACCCTAACCTAATCCTCATCAGTGGACTCGCTAAGGAGCTGACGATTTAGGGATTGGCGCAATAAAGGTTGATTCCTCAATGGAATGTGTAGGGGTTTGAGCCTCACTCGCGGTGGAAGAAGGTGATAAGATATTTGCAGAAAGGGTCTCCCCTTCCCCTTTACCGAAAGTATCAACCTCAATCATAATCACTGGGCTTGCCGGTGAAGTGACCTGAAGAAGGGGAGACGGACGGGCTGGCGAACGCTTTGCTAATGAAGCTACTAGAGATGGGGAATAGAGCGGAGGGCTAGGGGTGGAGGAAAGGGAGCTGGGTCTATAGGCGGCTCTGTCGCACTAGCCAATGCCAGGAGATGACAGATTCTATGGCTAATGGGAAGCTAGCATGAAGGATCTCAAAGATAGCTTGAAAACCATGATGCATTTCTACCTACGTTGATTCCGATTTATTCTGTATGAGCCACTGTAAAACCCTCAAAATCCTGCTGCAGGTAGCTTAAATTGTCTCCTACTTTTGGCACCGAAGTAGGGGAAAATGGAGGAGCTACTGCGGATGTGGAGGGTGCATTTGTCGTCCTCCTCTTCTTTTTCAGTGCATGGCGAGGAGGTGGCACTAGTGGCTGTGCGTGTGCATCCTCGGGGTCATAATAAAAATCTAGGACAGTAAACTCTGACCCCTAGGTTCCCTCGAAAGGTGCCCATTTGTTGACCTTCAGTCAGGCTATGGCCACTAACTCCAAGCTCTTATGCCACGTCCTTTCGGTGGTAACTTCTCTAATGGGTACGTGTTCATCTGGATCCCCCAAATTTATCTTCAAGCACATCACCATAACCATGATAAGTTGTGCGTATGGAATGAGGGGTTTCTTCAGCTCCTTAGTAGGCTAACCATGTGCGGGCTACCACGCTGACTTCTTCAACTTTTGATGCTTCACGTTTCTCACAAAGAACGTGATCATCTCATTGATGATCAATTGAGAGATGTTCAACTGTATACCTTTTTGCACAACATAGAGAGCCTGAAGATGAATGTCGCACTACTTGGAATGGTGGCCGAATGCGCAGATGTTCCGTTGAAGAATCAAATCCCAAACAAGCAAGTAATCTGGTACTTTGCTCCGAGCTGTACATGTACCACACAACGTATCACTTCTATCATAATATTGTCCATGGAACATATGTTGAATAATATGATGGACATCTAAAAAATCCAATGCCACCTATGGTATAGTGTCGGCCTCAGGATGGGACTATGCTCTGTCTATTAGTGCGGCAGTGAGCTCAAACCCTATGCCTTGAACATCAGTGGACCAGACCCCTATGTTGGGGTTGTGCTGCATATTCTGATAAAATTCATGAATCAACTTGGGGCGATAAGAGACAGTCGGCGGGGTCATGTAGTGATCGAATTTCCTCATTTTTAGGATTTCAACACAACACTTTTTGGAACGATCTGCTTTATTTCCACATTTTTTTTATAAAAACCAAAATCGCCGAGCTCAGCAGATCATATTTCATCTGGACCCATGGGTACCAGGGATACATCAGAACATATAACGGAAGTCTAAGTAGCAGGAAACATACAATCATATACATCTCATTATACCATACATCTCAATACCAGAGTTGGTACAACCACTGTATTTATATACACACACAGTACACAATCCAAAAGATATCTTAGGGTCATCCCACAAAATACATCCGACCCTATCAAAACACTTACCCTTCTAGAAGGGCAGATCAACAGTACTAGATCAGTGGTGCTTTACCCGCTCTTCTATCAGGGGTTCTTGAAATGTTTATGAAATTCGGGGTAAGAAACCTCTCAGTAAGGGAAATAAACTAACACTAGTGTGTGACAACATGAGCATTTCTGTGATATATATATATATATACATAATTATGAACATAACCAGTAAAACTATATGTATACTTCTGGGAAAATAAGTATAATCACAATATGGCAGAACATAATGGTTTCCATAACATAATTCATCTCATATAAATAATAATACAAAACAAACATCCCTTGAAGGTTAGCTGGCTATTGTCATATATTACCCCCATATGACTGGGTTGTGTGGCTCAAAGGCGGGACTTGACAACAGTTGGCTGACCACTGCCAAGTCAAAAGTATAATCTGTAAGTTCTATGGGTCTGCCAGACCTAGTTCGTACACCAGGGGCGCTCACACACTTCTTAAAACCACATCGATCATCCAATCTCACACCACTCCATACAGCGACGTTAACACAAATATCACAATTATGATGATCATGGACACATAGCATCGGTACTGTACAAGTGCTAGCCTAAACCAAGCCAACCAGGTTCTGATAACATATAGCATACTGAAACAATGATATATGGATATTTCATACTATTAATTGTCAAATCATTATCATCATGTCGTTTTGTATATATATGTACATCATGAAAATCATCAGCCCATACGCCGGTATTTCATATTTTACCATAGCTCGGCCCATACGTCGGCAAATCATATCCATAGCTTAGCCCGTACACTGACAAATCATATCCATAACTCAGCCTATACGCCGGCAAATCATATCCATAGCTTGGCCCGTACACCGAAAAATCATATACATAGCACGATCTGCACGCCGGCAAATCATAACCATAGCACAGCCCATATGCTAGCAAACATATAAAAATCTCTGCCCGTACGCCGTTTTTCCATTATAAAAACTCATATCTTTATCATATTCCCAAAAAACAGTATGTCATTATAATTCCTACTCATACCGCACTAAATAGGTTTTTTCATATATCTAACATACCATCATTTTCAGTAGTATTTCCAAATATAAATCATATATAAATATATTTATTTTCCTGAAATCAAATGTTATAATATTATACATACTTTTCCCCGAACTAAAGTTCAGTATTTCTACGCATACTACGCTTTCTGCAACTGTCAAGAAACCAAATACTGGATAGAAAGCCTTATCCTGGATTTAGGATGGTTTCTAACTTAGCCCCACCGACGATCCGCCCCGATAAACTTGGAGAGAACTTCCCCAGGAGCGTAGTGGTGGCTTTAGATCGTCGAACCGGCAAGAATCCGGCCCGAGATCATAGAGAGAAGGTAAGAGGGGCGTAGAGGAGAGAGAGTGTGTGAGAATGTCTGAGTTTTGTGCGCGTAGACGAAGTTTTAGGCTATTTATACTAGGGGATTCGTCGACGAGCCACGTCACCTCATCGACGAGTCCTTCAAAAAGTTCGTCGACAAACCTGAACCCTCGTCGATGAATTTCAGACTTCAAAAAATCCTCTCTCGGTATCTTCTTGTTGACAAGATCCTGAAGAACTCTCGTCGACGAAACCCCTGTGTTCGTCGACGAAGCCTGAAAAATTTCTTGGGATTATCCTATCTAAAATGCAACGTTGTCAATGAAGTTGACTACCTCCTTCTGTTCCTATTTCCATTTCCCTTTCTTTTATTATTTAAATACCATTATTCTTCAAGTCGTTACATTCTCCCCTCTTTATAGAATTTCGTCCTCGAAATTTACTATTCATATAACTCATCATCCCTTAAAACAAAGCGGTCTACTTATTTTATTACTTACCCTCACTTATAGTGAAGGAATACCATGGTTACATTCCAAGTCCTGGGAGATTACATATACAAAATAAAAATTCTCCCAAAACTAAAATGCTACATTAATTAAACCATTACTTGTACCTGCAAAAGAAATACTATCTAACTACTTACATTTTACCTATTTAGACTTCTTGAAATAGGTGTAGATAATTCTGCTTCATTTGCTCCTTAGATTCCCAAGAAGCCTCTTCAACTGTATGATTCTTCCACAAAAATTTTACCTGAGGAATCTCCTTGTTACATAACTCCTGCACTTTCCTATCTAGAATTTGTACTGATACCTCTTCATATAGTAGTGAATCACTGAACTCTAATTCACCATAGCTGATGATATGAGAAGGACCTGGGAGATATTTTCTCAACATAGACACATGGAATACGTCGTGGATCCTGGACAACATAGGTGGCAAAGCTAGCCTATAGGCAACCGAACCCACTTTATCTAGAATCTCAAATGGACCGATAAACCAAGGACTAAGTTTACCCTTCTTGCCGAACCTCATAACCTCTTTCAACGAAGCTATCTTCAAAAACACATGATTATCCACATCAAATTCCAGATTCCTGCGGCAATTATCAGTAGAACTTTTCTGTCGGCTATGAGCTGCACTAATTCTATCTCTACTAAGTCGAACTTTATTACATGCTTGCTGTACTAGCTCTAGTTCCACAACTCGTCGCTCACCCATCTCATCCCAAAATAAAGGAGAACGACATCCTCTACCATATAGAGCCTCAAATGGTGCCATGTCAATACTGATATGATAACTGTTATTATACACAAACTCTACCAGTGGCATGAACTGAGTCCAACTACCCCTAAAATCCAATACGCACGCACGGAGCATATTCTCTAATATCTGTATTGTCCTCTTAGTCAGCTTATCTGACTGAGGATGGAACGCCGTGCTAAACAATAACTGAGACCCTAGAGCTTCCTGCAAGCTCTTCCAGAAACGTGACGTAAAATGCGAGTCTCAATCTAACACAATCGATACTGGTACCCCATGAGAATGAACTATCTCCTGAATGTAGATCTTCGCTAAATGGTAACTGGAGCAGGTGAACTTGATAGGAAAAAGTGAGCGTTCTTAGTCAAACGGTCAACAATCACCCAGATGGCATTATGACCATGTAACGTCGTCGACAGTCCTAACATGAAGTCCATAGATATATGATCTCACTTCCACTCTGAGATAAATAGTAGCTGCAACTACCCTGTCAGCCTCTGGTGCTCAGCTTTTATCTGCTGGCACATAAGACACTAGGCTACATACTCGGCGATCTCTCTCTCTTCATACCACTCCACCAGTACGACTCTCGTAGATCCCTGTACATCTTCATACTACCGGGATGAACTGTATACAAAGATTTGTGAGCCTGATCTAAAATAGTCTTTCTGATCTCAGTATCGGCAGGAATGCATAATCTGGAACGGAATCGTAAAGCCCCTACATCTGCAATATTGAATTCCTCCCTCTGACCACTCTGTACTTTGTCTATCACCTCTGCTAACTCTGGGTCTTCCTTCTGGGTGGCTTTAATCCTCTCCTGCAGAATAGGCTGCACCACTAAACTGGTAATGTGAGCCTGAGAACCACTTTCAACTAATTTGATGCCGAGTCTCTCTAGATCCATCACGATTGGATACTGTATCTCCATAGTCGCCAACGTTGATTCCCTGGACTTCCTGCTCAATGCATCAGCTACCACGTTTGCTTTCTCTGAGTGATAACTAATGGTACAATCAAAATCCTTAATTAGCTCCAACCACCTTCTTTGCCTCGTATTCAGTTCCTTTTGAATGAAAAAGTACTTCAAACTTTTATGGTTGGAGAAGATCTCACACCACTCGCCGTACAGGTAATGACTCCAAAACTTCAAGACGTGTACTACTGCAGCCAATTCAAGATCATGTGTAGGGTAGTTCTTTTCATATTCTTTCAACTGCTTGGAAGCATATGCCACCACCTTGCCATGCTGCATCAATACATAGCCAAGTCCCGATGCATCACTGTAAATGACATACCCCTCACCCTCTGATGGGATGACCAATACTAGTGCTATGACTAATCTTTGCTTCAATTCCTTAAAAACTCTACTCATAGATTTCGTCCCACTCAAATCTTACATTCTTCTTAGTTATTCATGTCAGAGGCCCCGATAACACCAAGAATCCCTCTACAAAATGACGGTAATACCCAACTAGCCCCAAGAAACTCCTAATCTCCTGTACATTCCTCAATCTAGCCCAATGCACTATGACCTCAACCTTACTAGAATCCACAGAATACCGTCTCCAGATATAAAATGCCCCAAAAACACAACCTTCTCAAACCAGAATTCACATTTACTGAACTTGGCGTATAATTTATTTTCCCATAGCGTCTATAGAACCTGCCTCTAATTTGTCTCATGCTCCTCATAGCTCCTTGAATAGACCAGTACATCATCAATAAAAACAACAACGAACTGGTCTAGGTATTGGTGGAAGACTTTGATCATCAAATCCATAAATATAGCAGGAGCATTTGTCAGACCAAACGACATAACAAAGAAGTCATAATACCCGTACCTAGTCCTGAAGGCCATCTTCGAGACGTCTTTTACTTTCATTTTCACTTGATGATAGCTGGATCTGAGGTCAATCTTAGAATACACCCGTGTACTCTAGAGCTGGTCAAACAAATCATCTATTCGGGGTAGAGGATATTTATTCTTGATTGTCACTTTGTTAATCTCCCTATAATCTATACACATCCTCATCGACCCGTCTTTCTTCTTCATGAATAATACTGGAGCTCCCTATGGAGATACACTAGGTGGTATGAAACCCTTATCAAGCAAATCTTGCAACTGATCCTTCAATTCTACCAATTGTGCTAGCGCCATTCGATAAGGTACTTTGGAAATCGGCGCTGTACCTGGAAGTAGATCAATAGAGAAATCTACCTCACGATCGGGTGGCAAGCCTAGTAACTCATCTAGAAACACATCAATAAACTCCTTTACTACTGGCGTACTGGCAAGTTTCAATTCATTCTCTGACATCTCCTTTACAACTGCCACAAACCCTTGACAACCACTCAGCAGTAGTCACCTGGCCTGGATAACTGAAACTAGCTGAGGTAGGGATTGCAATTGCGATCCTACGAACTTATATTCCACTCGTCTCGGAGGTCTAAATATCACTTCTCGTGCTCAACAATCTATGCTGGAAAAATTAGCTGCTAGTCAATTCATGCCAAATATAACATTAAACCCGTGCATGTCTAGCACTATCAGATCAGAAAACAGAATTTTCCCTTGAATATCAACTGAACAATCCCAGAGTACTTTACTACATCTCACTACAGATCCAGTCGGTGTAGACACTAACAATTCAATGTCTAATGGTTGTGTTTCTATCCCACATAATTTAATACACCCCGAAGACACGAACGAGTGTGTAGCTCCAGAATCAAACAATGCAATAACTTTAAAAGAGAGCATAATAACCATACCTGTCACCATGTCACCTACCGTCTTAGCCTCACCCGGCGTCAGAGTAAATACCCTAGTTGGAGCCTATTCCTCTACTGGCCCCCACGTGGCACTTGATAACCTCCTCGGTATGGTCTAGGAGATGGAACTGCATCTTGTGAGGTCCGGCAGTCTTGTACCATGTGTCCCGATCTATCGCAACGATAGTAGACCACACCACCAGTTCGACACTTCCCTAGTGCCTCCTACCACAAGTCTGACAGACTAGAGGACCCTGCACTGCCTGAACCTCGCATCCTCCAGTCTCCTATCTCTGCCCTCTGCCATGGTTTCCTCTCCTCCACTAACCCGATCTATGACCCTGCTGATAACATGTAGCTGCAGATCTCTTCCTCTATCCCTACTCCTCTGCATCCAGCCGCTCACCAATCTCTACCAAGGCTGCTCTGTTGACTAATTCAGCAAAGTCCTGGATCCACAACACCACCACCTACTTGAATATACTCCACCTTAAGCCTCTCTAAAATTGCCTTGCCTTCTTCACTTCATTAGGAACAATATACGGGGTGAAACGAGAGAGCTCGATGAAATGTGCCATATACTACTGGACGGATAGCTGTCCTTGCTTCAGACTCAGGAACTCCTCTACTTTAGCCTCCCTGACAGTAGCTGAAAAATATCTATCGAAGAATAATTCTTTAAACCGATCCCATGTCAGGGCTATCGGAGTAGCCCTCTATTGCTCCAACAGTCTCACCGTAGTTCACCACCTCTCGGCCTCTCTTGTCAGTCTATAGGTGGCGAAGAGGGCCTTCTGTTCTTCTGTACATTGTAGCACCGTCAAAACTTTCTCAGTCTCCTACATCCAGTTCTCAGCGACTGCAGGATCGACTCTTCCTAAAAAGGCCAGAGGATTCATTTTTGTAAACTTCTCGATAGTGCACCCATAGCTTGCCAGCGGACCACTCTGCTTCCTAGAGCTCCTAGCGATCTCAACCATAACTTGCAGAGCCACGCTACGTAATACTGCGTCAGAGTCAGTCCTGCTTATGGCCTTGCTCCATCACTGCCACTCGCATGGACATTACTTCCTCCTTGATCCATCTAGAAAAATAACAAATGTAACTTAGAAATCCTATCATCATAATTTACCCACCTAACCTCACCACTTATCTTAACATTCCCAACTTATTCCTAACCTCAGTCCAACATTCTAGGAACACAACTCGATAATAGCTTACTATGGTTTTCCTAAAATCGTCACCCTAGGAAAAACACAGAAACTACCACGAAAGTCCTGCCTTTAATCTGTAGAACAAAACCTTAAATCATTTCCTATACTCTAGTATTGTTTTCGCTACATTCTAAAGTCTACAAAACCTAGCAACCTAGACTTTGATACCAAACTGTAATGACCTGATTTATTTCCACATTTTTTTTTTATAAAAACCAAAATCACAGAACTTAGCAGATCATATTCCACCTGGACCCGTGGGTACTAGGGATACATCGGAACATATAACGGAAGCCTAAGCAGCAGGAAACATACAATCATATACATCTCATTATACCATACATTTAAATATCAGAGTTGCTACAGCCACTATATTTATATACACACAGTACACAACCCGAAAGATATCTTAGGGTTATCCCACAAATTACATCTGACCGTATCAAAACACTTACCCTTCTGGAAGGGCAGTTCAACAGTACTAGATCAGCGGTGCTTTACCCGCTCTCCTATTAAGGGCTCCTGAAATGTTTATGAAATTCGGGGTGAGACACCTCTCAGTAAGGGAAATAAACTAACACTAGTGTGTGGCAACATGAGCATTTCTGTGATATATATATATACATAACCATGAACATAACCAGTAAAACTGTATGTATATTTCTGGAAAAACAAGTATAATCACAACATGGTAGAACATAATGATTTCCATAACATAATTCATCTCATATAAATAATAATACAAAACAAACACCCCTGGAAGGTTAGCTGGCTATTGTCATGTATTACCCCCATATGATTGAGTTATGTGGCCTGAAGGCGGGACTTGACAATGGTCGGCCGACCACTGTCAAGTCAAAAGTACAGTCTATAAGTCCGATGGGTGTGCCAGACCTAGTTCGTACCCCAGGGGCGCTCACACACTTCTTAAAACCACATCGACCATCCAACCTCACACCACCCCGTACAACGGCGTTAACACAAATATCACGATCATGATGATCATGGACACATAGCATCGGTACTATGCAAGTGCTAGCATAAACCAAGCCAACCAAGTTCTGATAACATATAGCATATACTGAAACAGTGATACATGGATATTTCATACTATTAATTGTCAAATCATTATCATCATGTCGTTTTGCATACATACGAATATCATGAAAATCATCGGCCCGTACGTCGGTATTTCATATTTTACCATAGCTCGTCTCATACGCTGGCAAATCATATCCATAGCTCAGGACATATGCTGTCAAATCATATCCATAGCTCGGCCCGTACGCCGACAAATCATATCCATAGTTTAGCCCGTACACCGGCAAATTATATACATAGCACGACCCATACGCCGACAAATCATATCCATAGCACGGCCCGTACACTGGCAAATATATAAAAACCTTGGCCCATACGCCGGTTTTCTATTATAAAAACTCATATCTTTATTATATTCCAAGAAAATAGTATTTCATTATAATTTCTACTCAAGCCACACGAAATAGGTTTTTTCATATATCTAACATACCATCATTTTTAGTAGTATTTCCAAATATAAATCATATATAAATATATTTATTTCCCTAAAATCAAATGCTATAATATTATACATACTTTTCATAAAATACTAGTTTAGTTTATCCCCTTACCTGAGTCCTGAGAAGCCCTTAAAAGAAATACTCCTACACCTGCAGGGTTCCTCGCTCAATACCCTGAAAACGACATTTCCCAGAATTAAAGTTTTGTATTTCTATGCATACTACGCTTTCTACAACTGTCAAGAAACCAAATACTAGGTAGAAAGTCTTACTCTGGATTTGGGATGGTTTACAACTTAGCCCCACTGACGATCCGCCCCTGTAAACTTGGAGCGAACTTTGCCAGGAGCATCGTGATAGCTTCAGATCATTGAACCAGTGAGAATCCAGCCCGAGATCGTAGAGAGAAGGTACCAGGGGCGTAGAGGAGAGAGAGAGAGTGTGAGAATTTTTGAGTTTTGTGCATGTAGACTAGGCTATTTATACTAGGGGAGTCGTTGACGAGCCAGGTCACCTCGTCGATGAGTCCTTCAGAAAGTTCGTCGACGAACTTAAACCCTCGTCAACGAATTTTAGACTTCCAAAAATCCTCTCTCGGTATCTTCTAATTGATGAGACGGAACTTCGTCGACGAGATCGTGAAGAACCCTCATCGACGAAACCCCTGTGTTCATCGACGAGGCCTGGAAAATTTCTTGGGATTATCCCATCCAAAATGCAATGTCGTCAACGATGTCGGCTGCCTCCTTCTATTCCTGTTTCCATTTCCCTTTCTTTTATTATTTAAATACCATTATTCTTCGGGTCATTACACTTTTTCCTTTCATGCGCCCACGTCTAATCCAACTTGAATGTATACATCAGCCAAAAATCATAATCGTCCAAGGTCAACCTTTGAATGACTTTACCTTTCCTCTTCTTTGTAAGCTCAACTTGGGTTGCTCGATTACGAGGTGATACTAGTACGAGTGGTGTGGGTTCTGACCCTGAGGATGGCTCGTCTAGTAGCTGAACATGAGCCTTTTTCTCTTAGCAGCGGCTCTAGAGGACTAGGTTTGTTTGGAGGGGCCCCTAGACTTGAAACAATGAGGCATTCTTTAGGGAAATGGGGGATGGGTGGATGAAAGATGGAAAGACGATGAATAATGGGAAGATGAAGGGGTGAGAAACCACTCACCCAAAACCCTAAGTGCGTTGCTGATAGTAGCTATGCACAAAGAAGGGTGCTGCCAATGCTAGTGTTTGCTGGAGGGGTAGCCGGAGGGTCGTTGGTGATCAGGAGAGATGAGCGAAGCTTAGGCGATGAAGTTCGGAGTGGGAATGACAAGGACCGACTGAGGGGGAGGGAATTTTGGGAGGTGAAAGATTGCGAGGGAAAAAGGGTTTTAACGAATTTTAATTTTTCGACCAAGTCACACCAGTCCTTATGCTGATCGCACTTGGTCGCACCCCTTGACTTGAGCAGTTATATTGACCTCTGACTAGGTTACACCCATCTCAGTGCTGGTCGCGCACATGGTCGAACTTCTTGGTAGTTTGTAAGTCCATAAAAGAACAGAGATTCGACCCTATCGCACCAACGATGAGATGGTCGCATACTTGGTCAATTTTCTCGGTATTTGTGAAACTCAGACGACTTTCAGGACTCGACTAGGTCGCATATATGCGTGCTGGTCACACACTAGTTGCACCGTCAACTGACCTAAAACCTATCATAAAGATTCTAAACCCTATTTAAACTATTAAGTACACCCTAAAGATTCAAGAAAAGAAAAAATATTCGGGTTGCCTCTCAGAAGCGCTAAGTTTACCGTCTTTAGCCAGACTCAATTAAAGCTCGTGTCATACTCACCCTGGTTTGGAAAAAGGGGTCTCTTCCTCCATTTCTTCATTAAACTAGGCTTCACTTACCCATAGCCACCCCTTTAAACTGGAGGCCAAATAATGAATTGCAAAAATTTGTTTGTACAGGTCCTCTAAGTCAAACATATAGGGGCTCTCAGGCAGAAATGTATCCTCTAGGGGATCCCTCCACAGAATTAAGGGAGTCACATATTCAACACATTCATCTTTCATGTCAACTTCCACAACTTGGACTTCATCCAGTGGGTGTTGAGAAGCATGGAATACATTCAGCTAGAGCTGCATGTTTCCAAAGGACGTGTCCATAATTCTCGACCTACATTGAATGCAAGTGTTAGTTGTAGCTAAGAAAGTTCGTTGTAATAGGATAGGAATTTGGTCCTTGGTTGGGTCAGAGGGTTCCATATCCAAGACTATGAAGTCAACATGATAGTAGAACTCTTTTACCTTGACAAAGACATCCTCTATCACACCCAGGGGTCTTTTTACGGACCTTTCAGTGAAAGTCAAGGTGACCAGGGTGGGTTTTAGCTCTCCCAAGTTGAATTTCTTAAAGACCAAGTATGAAAGGAGGTTCACACTTGCCCTTAAATCCAAAAGGGTCCTATCAATCGTGTAATCGCCAATTACACATGAAATAGTTGGAGCACCAAGGTTTTTCAGTTTAAGAGGAAGGTGACCTAATAGAATTGAGCTCACATGCTCGGTCAACCTCACTTGTTTATTCATGTGCACTCTTGATTTTCACTTCTGCGTGCACAGGTCCTTGAGGAATTTGGCATACATAAGCACATGTTTGATGACATCCAAAAGAGGAATATTGACCTTAATTTGTCGAAGTGTGTTTATGATGGACTCAGTAGTGGTCTCCATCTTAGATTTAAAGGGTGCATGAAGAGCTGTAGGGTAAGGAGTAGTAGGAATATAAAGGGGAATTGCTCCACCCTTGAGAAAGGCAGGTGGCTCGGTATAAGCTACTCAACTAAGAGAGGGGGGATCATATGTTTCGTCTTCTAGTTCTTTCCTCATCCTTTCCTTACCCTTTTCTTGGTCTAGTTTCTCCTTAACCCTATTGTTTATCTCCCTAACACTCTAAAGAGTGGTTACGGTCTAAGCTTGTGCATTATACGATGAAGTTCCAGTTGTCGGTTCGCGTTCTACTTCATATTGTCCCTTAGGTTCACTAGAAACTGACTAGGCAACTTACCCTCATCCCTCCTACTCAAAGAAGTAGCTAGTTTCCTTATAGTGGCTTCTAGCTTGGCAATAGATTAGGGGTGAGAGTGAAAGAGTTTCCAATCTATGTGGCGATCAGCCTCTATGCCCTTGAGGGCTTTCAACATCGTCTCCTGAAATGTATCATATTTGGGCTGAGGAGGAGATGGTTGCTGAAAAGATGATGGTCTAGGGATAGGAGTAGGAGGATTTGGAGGGTTTTGATATGGACAATGAGGTGGAACAATGGGCGATATTTAAGGTCTTTGTGCTTGAAAATTCGGAGCTTGTGGCCTCCAGGAGAAGTTAGGGTGTTGTTTCCACCCAGAATTGTATATATTTAAATATGGGTCATTGGATGGCCTATCGTACCAATTATGGGTAGCCCGAACTTCTTCCTGCACAAACTTGGGCTGGGAAGGCGCATAGGGGCAATTGTAACAAGAGTGGGAAGGATCAGCGCAGATGGCACACACTTCAACACACGCCATTGGTTGTGGTTGCTATCCCAAGGATAGGAACTGGCCTAGCTTTTTAGCTTTTGTGTGTAGTGTTTGCTAGGTCATGACCCGTGGCTAACTCGTAGACTCTCTTAGATTTGGAATGGAGGGTTCGTATGGTCTACGTGCAGCAACCGTATGCTGCTGAGAATTCTCGGCGAGGTTTCAAAGAGCACTCAGGCCTCATTCTCATGTTTGGTGAGAAAAGTACCTCCACAAGATGCATCTACCATGTCTTTATCATGCTTAGCTAATACTTCGTAGAAGATCTGGGCCAATTTCCATTTAAGGACTTATGGTGTGGATATTTACGTAATACGTCCCTGAAGCACTCCTAGGTCTCGAAAAATAGTTCCTCCAACTGTGAGAAATTGGTGATTGCCCTTCGCAGCTGATTAGTCTTTCCAATTTGGAAGTACTTCTTTAAGAACTCATGTTGCATGGTGGCCCAATTTTTCACCGAGTTCTACTTTAAGGAAATCAGCCAATATTTGGCCTTATCCTTCAGAGAGAATGGGAAAAAGCCTTAAGCGGAGGGCATCATTACTAAAATTGTGGATGCGGATGGTAGAACAAAGTTCAAGGAACTCATCTAGATGCTTATAATGATTTTGATTCGAATTCTCATCAAAGGTGGGAAGCATTGAGATGATGGAGGTCTTTATCTCAAATTGTGCAGCCTGGACATCAGCAAATCGGATATAGGACGACGATGTATATTTTTTGGGTACAAAGTAGTCCCTAAGAGGCCTAAGTGGTTGCTCTACCACCACATGTTAATAGGGAGCTTAGGGCTCTAGATTTTGAATAGCGGAAACCGGATTACGTTCGGTCATTGCTTTGGGTTCGGACAACTCAGCAGACTCGAGAGTAGAGTTGGGCTTCTTAATGGACGTACAAGATCTCTCAATCTCGAGGTCTAAAGCCACGAGCTTAGAATCCAGAGAACGCAAACCCAACATACACAAATAAAGCACATAAAATCGAGACTTTGGTATATAAAACAAAAAAACAACAATAAAATAAAAATAAAGAAAAACAAAGCAATAATATGCTAAACTAGAAGTTGGCTAATAACCGTAACCTAGTCCTCTGGACAGCGCCAAAATTTGGTAGGCTTGCCAAGGCTTGGGTCCTTAACTTTCAAAAATAATATTTATAAAACCTAGTCTAATCCCAAGTTCTGTAGAAAGTGAGAAAGTTGGGTGTCGATCCACAGAGACTGAAGTTCAGTTATCAACCACTTCCAATGTAGTTTATTATAGTTTTGTGTGAAAAGAGAGTATAGAGGTGGAGCTTTTCTAACAATCTAATGAAAGCATGTAAAGTATAAATTATCTTTACTCCTACAAAGCAGTGCTCAGTTCATAAATCAGACTTAGGATGTCATGTGCGTAAACTCCATTTGGTCAGCTATCCGTATTAGGCTAAATGGTGAAAGGAATTATTCGAGGACATAAGGTAGCAAGGATGCACCAATTGTCCAGAGCACGATCGAGAACCAGAGTATACCCTATCTCAACGACCATGCAAAACCTTTTTAGTATCCATAGCCTACTACGTATATTTGATTGAATCGATCGTAGTGCTATCCTATCTCTAAGACTTCATCACAATCACAATAGTAAATGAAAGCAATAAAGGAAAGCAATTAAATCAAGGCATGTAAATCAAAGCAAGTAAATGAAAAACATGTAAAAGATCATTCGATTGCAATCAAAACGTCTATCACTAATGCTAGAAAATACAATGCAAGACCAATAAAACATTAAATCTAATCTAAGTCTAATATACTTTGGCTCTCAATGATGTCTTAAGTTTGTCACTAACCTAAGAGAGGGCAAATAGGAACCCTAAGCTCATCTTTGAAGCTACTATTTATACCTATTAGGGCGTACAAGGTTTGAATTTCAAAATAGGAAAATTTGCAACAAATATCGCGTAAAAGATCGTTGCTGTCGACCAGGTCACACCCCTATTTTCCCTTGGTCGCGCCCTGGTAGAGGCTCACACGAAAATAGGGATTTGAATCCTCAGCAACGTCGATTGAGTCACGCCAATGATACTTGCTGGTCGAGTTGATGGTTGAGACTTGCAGGATCTCGATCTTAAGGAAATCTCAGGAACTCGATATAGTCGCCCGTCAAGGTCTCTTGGTTAAACACTTCGTCGAGACTCTCGATATTTCTTGGCTCAATCAGCTTTAGTGTCTCAACTTGGTCAACCGTGAGGGTCATTTGGTCGATCACTTGGTCGAACCTTGTAGCATTTCATCTTCAATCTGAACCTTGGAGTCTTTAGCTCGTGACTTGGTCGCCCCTTGTGTTGCTAGTTGCACCACATGGTCGAACAGAGTCTTCTTCTCTTTTGATGTGTGTTGAGGCTTCAGGAGCTTTGCTGAACATCTGATTTGGCTGTGTACTCCAATTTCTCCTTTGATTTCTTGTAATGCCTAACTCCTTGGTTTTAACATGTATTTCTTGAAACACAAATAAACCTTGCATAATTCTGAACTATGTTAACAAAAGGTTACATATAAGATAAATGAGGATAAATAAAGGTAATTGAGAACCTAAAATAGTGCATTTTAGGGACTCATCATAGGGTGAGCATAAGTAATAGAATTTTACAAAATCTCTCCCTTTAGATTTAAATGCTATCTTAGATGAAATGAACTGTTTATACTTATTAAGAAATGATTTCACTAAGTATGTGAAGCAGTATAAACAATCATTTTGAATCCCTTAAAACAACTATACTGAATATTTATTAACTATATTTATCATCTGATTAGTATAGTCGTCCCTATAGACCACAAATGTATTGAAAATATAAATATTAAGGTATATTGTAATGCTCATAAACCGAGAACAATCCATATCTAAACATGAAGCCATAAAAGCTGGATATGATTTTTAGGGTTTTTAGAAGAGCCTTAATATTCAAAAAGCAAAGCACATGTGAGGCATATGAGTCTTTTAAATTAATGCTTTTTCTAAGGATGGAGCTCAACTTCCCTATATATGTTCTTATGCATGCATTTTCAAATAGGGATAAAGATCAGATATTCATTTAATAAACATTCATCCTTTACAGGGCTTGGTTTGAAACTTTGATCCTTATCTTGGCTTTGATCATCATCTCATAATTTCACATGATGATGATCAGATGGTGGGTATTTCCTCTCGCAGGCAGTTGGGTCAAAGACCATAATGTGAAACACCAAGTTCTTTTTATGTCTGAACATAAGAAATTGCCCATGTTCAAGTCATGATCTCTAGCAATCTCCAGCCAACCATCTTCCAGATGCAGGTTGTTCATCTTTAACGGCCAGTTCTTCCCAATGTTGATGCTTCTCAAGACAGCTTTCTTGCAATGTTCACCGTGAGTGTCATCCAATAAGTACTTGATCATGAAAGAAGATGGAATCGACAATTCTAAATGGCCCAAGGAAGTTCATGCTATAATCAAGATCAAGAGATAATTGTCATCTATCAAGGAGATTTAATCATTTAATACATTATGGATAATATGCTGCACTTCTATTCTTATAAAGGCATATAAGCATAAACAAGGTAATATTATGAGAGTATTTTATTTAGAGAGCAAGATGTTAAAAGTTTTGCTAAAACACACCCAACACAGGTCAGAATACTTAGAAAAACTACCTTAGTTCATTTTTGTTGATTTACATTTCAGTTATTTGAGACTCTAATGAATCATATCCTAATGGCTTAGAAAAAAAAAAAAGTTTGAAGTGAATGAAAATGAGTAATAAGTTAGGGATCAATTGTAAAAAGAAAAAAAAAAAAAAGAGGGAAACAATTGTGTATTGGAAAATGCTACTTATTACTGAGGTCCTAACTAAATAAGAAAGTAGGTGAGTTCTAGAGTGTAATAGCGCATGAAATTAGGATGTATTCCCAAGAGAGGGGGTGAATTGGGTTATTTAAAAATTGATTTTTGAAATTTTAAATACTTCAACCCTTAACTATATTATCTTCCAATTCAACCAAGATTTCTATTTAGCTATACAATCTATACAAATGAGAAGTCCTAAGTATGAATGTGAGTATCAATGCACAATCTAAATTTATAAATGAAATAAAAATTAATACAATCAAATAAGCCCTTCTTTTGAAATATGATTTCCAACTATGAACAATAATGTATTCAAGAATAAATTTAGTAATTCAATTTATGTCTCAATGATGTGATAGAGATTAAGAACTAATTTTCATCAAAAAATAAATTTTCTTCCAAAACAGATTTTGTAAATCACTTGTTTAGCTTCAACTCTTATGTTTTAATCTGAAAATCAATTTACAACTTGTTCCTCCTCAGATATATTACTTGCAGATTCAGAGCTATATGTTTATCTGAAATTTTAATCCAACAACACAACCATATAGCAGATACAAGTTCAATCACAACCAACCAATATTCAGCAAGACTCGGTATATAACAAGTTAAGAATTTTAGCACAATATGATTTCAACAAGAATAGATATTCAACTAATTTTTTATATTTAGCAAGTTGATGATGAAAGTATCCAATATTCACAAGTATTTAATATTCAACAAGATTCAATATTAAATATGATTCGATATTTAGCACTATTCAATATTCAGCAAGACAATAAAGAAAATATATTCAAGCACACAGATTATATCTTGCAGAAAGTAAAGAGAGTAAAGAATAAGAAGTTGAACACCGTTGTTTTTACAAGGTTCGGCCGCAGCGTACGTCCTTGCCTCAAGCAACCCACTGTGAGGATTTCCTTTACCAACTTTTTTACTAGGTGAAGTTATAACCTCTCTCCCTCAAAGGTGGAGTTCACCTCTCTAACAAGAATCCCCTCTCGTTAGGCAACAATTCAATACCTGAACCATAAAAAAATACAACAAACATAGAAGAATTGCTTGTACAATGAAAAGCTCCTCAAATTAGCAGATTAGTACACGTTAGATCCAAAAATAATACTTCAAACAAACAATATGAAAGTTTGAGGCTCGAAAGTATATCACCAGAACTGATTCAAATGTGTGAGATTCGAAAGATTAGATCAGTTTTCTGATAGAACTCAACAGGAACTCATCAACTTTTCAAAAGAGTATAACCAAAAGAATTTTTAGAGTTTTTACGTGTCGTTCATGTATTCTCTGACCCTAATGTGTGAGAATAATATGTTTAAATAGTGCACTAGGGTTTCAAAAACTTTCCTTTGAATTTTCTCTCAATTTGGAAACCAATCACGCAAGAATTGGAAACAAGATTAGCGTTATTAAACATTTAAACATAAGTATCGGTCGCCTGTCCTCAAAGGGGCAGTCGCTTGTGCTCTTTTAAAATTAGCACATTGTGAAAGTCAGAATGGGGTTAGTTGACTATGCCTGATAGGTCAGTTGCTCATGCCCTTTTTATTTTTTGGTATATTTTCAAACACAGAAGCACCACAGTCGCTTGATGACTTAACATCAGTCGCCTATCCTTTCAAAAAAAGTTGTTTTCCAATATTTTTTGTTCGAAACTTAATTCATATATTGGAAAACTTAATTTGAACTTTGAGAAACCATTTTCCATGAATAAAATTAGGTATCTAAGTCCAATGAATTATCCTAAGAGCTTCAATAAGTCAATATTGAGTTTAGAAGTACTTACATGAGACTTCCATTTGACTATTCTATCTAAGTGCTTAAGTCTTCATGTTGTGAAGCTTCCAATATGTCTTCTGAGCTTTGTGCACTGGTTCAATGAGTTTCATGTCTCACATGACTTGAATTTTCATGTTTATCATGTCTCATAGCCTTAAGTGTGATTATCCATTCAAACTCTTCAAGCATATCCACTTGAAACCTTAAGATCAGTTAAGTCTTGGAACTCAAACTTGCATAAACACGTTAAGTAACCTTGATTTGTTATCATCAAAACGAGATTAAGTCTTATTAGGCCAACAATCTCCTCCTTTTTTATGATGACAAATAAGGAGCAAAAATAAGAAAGTCTTAGAAGGCTCCCCCTTACAATAAGCATACCCTTAACAAGTCATACACGCATGTCATAATATTTCAATTGTTCAGAAAATCATGCTTTCAACATTGAGATCAGAACAATTTCAAGCATTGAGAATTCTCAATATATATCATGCTTTTCAATAACTCATTTCAATCAGGCATTCAAAATGTTCAATGTGTATCATGCTTTTCAATACTTATATCATCCATAGTAACTCCCCCTGAATATATGTTCATATGTGACTAATAAACTCTATTGAATTTTTGAGTTTGATCTTTGTTTTGATAATGACAAAGTGCAAGTTACTTATGTGTGTATTCAGTATGTGAACAAGTTTATAATTCTGCACACACGTAAGGGAATGTAAAATGGAAGTCAAGAAGAAACTTAAAGCGCATACAACTTGGCATATTCCATAACGGATTGAAGAGCAAAAGAAGACATATTTTTTTTATTTTATATATGCATTTTGTTTAAATTTGGTCTGTAATAATGCATCACATGCATGATATGAATGATAAGCTCAAAACATGACCATAGGCTAACCATAGAGTGATCTTAGGGACCCTAAACCTTCATGAAGAACCTTTTATACTCAAAACTAAAATCATACAAAGGTGATAAAATGTTTTCGAAAACAAAACCGGGTTTAAACTGTGATTTTAACCAAGCTCGATCGACCGACCATTATAGGCTCTAAAAGCCTCGGTTGATCGACCTTAACCGATCAAGCTCTTCATGTAGTGAGTGCCTCACCCAATCGGCCACTTTGTCTGGCCAGTTCTAAAAGGTCAGCCGACCAGCCCTTTTAGTCCAAAACAACCACGACCGACCGACCTTCATGAACTGGCAGATCGTCCTTAAGGCCTAGCGACCAAACCTAAGAAGGCTCGGAATCGCCCTTGACTCGGCCAACCAGCACCTTCCACAGCCGACCGAACCCTATTTGAAATTCAAATTTTTTGTGAGAGGTTAGCCGACCGACGCTAAGACCAGTCGACCAAACCTCTCGGGTTCTGGTATTTCTGAGAGCTAAAAACATGTTTACTTTTAATTAAACAAATTCAAAATGACCTTCGTGTCCCTAAAACGATCATATTTTATGAAAAACTATAAATACCCTCTCATTACTCATTTTTTAAACTAATGCTCAAATTAGAAAATACTCCCAAATATTTTATGCTTTAAATTTCTCTTCTATCTTATACTCATTCATTTCAAATCTTTTAAGAGAGCAGTTGATCACTACTCTCCTCCTTCACTAACACACTTATAGCTTTTAAAGTTTGGTTGAGTTTTATTGTTTTAGGCATTTGACATATAGTTTTTGAGCATTTACTCTCACTTAAACTCGCATTTTTAGAAAATCATTTTGAGAGTAATCTTTGAGTTTCTCCTATTTATTTTGTTGATAAATATTCTTAAAGAAAATTTTTTATCGGTTATCTTTAAAAAACTTGAGCACATATTTTTATATTCATATTTTTCTTCTGCTTGAAAAAGTCTTCTTGCATTTATGCTTTCATAGATAAATACTTATCTTGCAAAAATCATTTGAAAACCAAAACCCTAGGTTCTCTTATATCCTTTATTGAAAAATATTTTGGAGAAATATTTATTAGGGTCTAAATCTTTGAGCACTCCTCATATATATATATATATATATATATATATATATATATATATATATATATGTATATATATATTATTCAAAGATTACATTGAGAAAATACACATACCCACTTGAGCTTTATTTCATACCTTGTGTGAGTGCATACTGAGCTTCATATTGTACATCTCTGCTTTTGTAGAAGAATTCATAATTGTACAAATATTTGAATATCTTTGTATTCTAGGTGTGGCCTAAAGAGGGAGACTCGCCTTGTTAAGAGTCCCGGATTAGTTAGACTCGGTTAGGAAAGCTATGATTTGCATTTTCCTATATAAAGTCTGCACCAGATTGGTTCAGACCCGGTTAGGAGAACTAGGAGCACCGTCTTGTAAGGTATTGTAGTTGGTTGAGCTCAACTCAGGTTAATTTAGTTGTGGTATTCCTTGCCTCGTAAGGAGAGGGTGTAATCGGTGTCGCTCCACCCATTAAGTGAGCACCACTCAGGAGGCTCAAAGTTTAAATGATCTAGAAGTGGTGAATCATGGGCTGAATGCTTTTGTCGAGGATGAGGTATACGTATCTCAATCTTCTTTATTAAATGATTCATGTGCCAAACCCTATGATATTTTATATGATGAATCATCTATTGTTTCTAATGATAATAATGCATGCATTGATTCATGTGATATATATTTTGACAAGTGTTGTGATGAATCAATCATTGGAATTAATGAAGAAAGCATGCCTTCTTCTGAAAAACTAGAAGTTGCTTTACTTAGGATGCATAAGCTTCTAGCTGGGATGTCTAAGCAAAAAACAATCTTGGAATATGAAATAGAAGGTTAGCAAAACTATTAGAAGATCTAAAAGATTATCATGCTATTCTTGAAAAGAAAAAGATAGATAGAGTTTTGAAAATTATTTGCTTAGAGGAAGAAGTAGATGATTATTTTAGAGTTACACTCAAAGTTAAAAATGAAAAGAACAATCATGATAAACTCCTAGAAGTTAATATATATTCAAAAAGGGTTCATGTTTAGGTTATCAAACCCATAGTCTTGCCTCGTCAAGTAAAAATGAAAAAAATAAGCAAAATATTTCACATACATGTAAAGCTTGCTTATTTTGTGAAAGAAAAGGGCATGTTTGGTTTAATTGTCTACTTAGAAGTGCCAGAGGCTTGGATGGAGAAATGATATGGGTAATGAGAAAAGCAAACCCCGTACGACCAAAGGAAGATTGGAATCCAATAGAAATTACATAAGTGTTTAATTCTTCCATAGTTTCTAGGTTTAGAGGTAGTGATGACTAAAAGGCCTACAAAGTGTTTTGTTCCTAAAATGTAAAAACTTAGTATATGGTTATAGCATGCTAATTTTGTCTCTACAAGTAATACAAAACTTCAAGTAATATATCCAATCCAAACGCTTCATATCATATTAATTGGTAAAAATGTAAAAATATTGGTTATAGCATGCTAATTTTGAATGGGAAAGGAATGAGCATCTCACCTGCTTAGATGGGACGTTTGTCCATACATATCTAATATTATTCCTCTGTATTGTTCAAAGCAAAGGTTCAAGGCATAATTAGCAAAAATATCTAGAACCTTTCATTTATGAAATATAAACCACAAATCATTATCTTGAAGAAAATCTCATAAGCATGCTCTATTGTTGGCCTCACAAGGATTAGAATCGTATTTTGATGATAACAAACTAAAGGAAATTAACATGTTTTGCTAAGATACGTTTTAGGGCTCAAAAGCTTTCATAAAAAGATCAAACTCAAAAGCTCATATAAAAGATCAAGTTCCTAAAAGATCAAGTTCAAGTGTTTAAAGAAGATTACATATGCTTAGAGACATGGCTCATGCTAAAGAAAAATTCAATTGAAGGAAGAAAGCTCAAGATGGACATAAAGGATCAAAGCAAATATATGAAAACTTAGAGCTTAGAAAGTTAAAGTTTTAAGAAGTCTCATGTAAGTACTTCAAACGATTTCAATATGGATATATGAAGCTCTTAGGTTAATTTCTTGGACTTAGATACCTTTTAAAATACTTGGAAAATATTTTTTATAAGGTCAAAATTATTTCAAAAAGATTAAAATTATTTTTGAAATGAAAAGCACCAAAACAGGATTTTCCAAATTCTGTTATTTCTTCTATATCTGCATTGATGTGCAACTTTGTCTATCAATGGATTTTTATCTTCCAAAATTATCAACATGAAAGTCATAGGATTTTTTCTTACCTTTCTTTTGATACTAAGAATGTATAATTTGGAGTTGTATATAAAACTTTATGACCAAAATACAAAAGGGTGGTCGAAGTTGTACAGCGACTGACCATATCTGTTCAGACGGCTGAACAACAAACATAACCTGTCCAGGAAACTGACCCATCAAGGCCCAGTCGACTGACCCTGTATTGACTTCAAAAATACATTGAAATTTAAAGTCCAGGAGACTAACCCCTTAAGTCCAGTTGACTGCCCCTTTGAAATTCAGATTTTTAAAAGCAATGGGAAGTTTCCGAAATTGATTTTTTAAATTCTAAACATTATGAAAACTTTGGAAACACTCCAAGTCACTTGGGAACATGAAATACACCTTATAAACTCTATAAGTACCCCAAAAGACAAAGGATTTTAGACCCCAAGAATTAAAATCAGCAATGAAGCCTTATTGCTTACAATCTTCAAAAGCTCTCTTGCTCACATACTTGTTGGAGTTTTCTACTAAGTCTTGCTGATATTTTCTAACCGATCTTTGTGCACAAATTTTGAATCTTTCAATCTAAGAAAGAACTCGGTGATATACACTAGAGCTTCATCTTTCTATATTGTTATTTGATTGAAGTATATTGTTTTCAATTGTACTAATCTGCTCTTATTGAGAGTGTCTTTGTACACCAATTTGTTTCTTGATTTTCTTCACAGTTCAAGATTGTTGAATCGTTGTATTGAGTATGTGATATCGCTCGGAGAAGGGGCTCCACCCTAGTTGAAGGAGTGTACCGAGCATGGGATATCGCTTCAAGAGGAGTGTTCTATCCTATTGAAGGAGTATTGTAGAGGTTTGCTCCGCCCGTAAAGGAGTGGTATAGTGGAATCCTTAGGTGTGTTTCCTAAGGCGAGGATGTAAGTGGGTATAACTGAACCTTGTAAAAATCTCGGTGTCTCTCTCTTTTCCTAAATCTCTTTAATTTCCTACACATATATAAATTGTGTGGATGAATGTTTAATTTGAGAAAATTAACTTGTGATTGGGAATTGTAATGGGAGTACGTTGATTAATCTTTGCAGAAACCAAAAAGGGAGTACATTGATTGATCTTTGCAGAAACTAGATTTAAAAGCTTGCTGAAATTTCTTATTTGTTTCATATTGTAAAATCAAGCTTATCTTGTTGATTGGATTGACATATTCAAGAAGTAATTCTCTCATTTTGAATATCACAGCTGAAAGGAATTTTGACAAACTGATATTGTTCATCCATAAAAGATTAAATTTCATTAAGACATTATCTAATCATACAAAGGATAGTTGGTTGTACTTATGGAGTTGCTAAGTTTAATCTTGTAAAGTAAATTACTTTATTAAAGCTAGTAAGTTGAGATCTTGAGTGACTTTCTAATATATTGACTTGATAACATCATATTAATTGTTGAGTAATATAAATAAGGTGGTTGATGATAATTATATCAATATCAAGTTAAATTGAGTTGTGATTGTAATTAACTTAAAAGAGTTATACTAGATTAAAGTTTCCAAAGAAATTTTTAAGTCCCAATTTACCCCCCTCTTGAGAGTACACCTTACTTTTCAATTGGTATCAAAGCAGGGTTATAGAAAATATTAATTTAGAAGCTATATAAAGATTTCTATGCACACCTAGGTGTATCTCCCTTTGTCGAAGGTCAATCCTCTTATAGACCACCCCTATTTTGCGGTGTCAATTATACTTTTTGGAAACAACGAATGAGGATATACATGCAAACCATGGATTGAAAAGCTTGGAAAGTCATCACACATAGTGACCTTGTCCCTACCAAAAACATAGATAACAAAGAAATACCTAAAGAGGAAAAAGAGGTGACCAACAATGACTATAAGATGTATCAAGTAAATTCAAGTGCTATGAATGTTTTATATTGTGCTCTGTATGTAAATGAATTCAATAGGGTCATGGCATGTAAATCAGCTAAAGAAATATGGGATAAACTATAGGTAACCTATGAAGGAATGATTGATGTTAGGGATAATATAATTGACATGCTCACAAGAGAGTATGAGGCCTTTAGGATGAACCTGGATGAAACCATCACTAGTATGTACACTAGGTTCACCCATATAATAAACTTCCTCAATGCCTTAGAAAAGAATTACTCAACATATGAAATGATCTGAAAAATTCTTAGAGGACTTCCACCGATTTGGGAACCTAAGGCCACTGCAATAACTAAAGGAAGAAATTTGAAAAACACCTCCCTAGATGAACTAATAGGTTCTCTACTCACTTATGAGATGACAATAAACGAAAGAAGTGGAAAATCTAAAAACAAGGAATCCATTGCTTTTAAAGCCTCAAGTGAAAGCTCTAGTAATGAAAATGAAGAAGTGATGGATGTAAATGATATAGCCTTCATAACTAAGAAACTTGCAAAAATCCTTAGAAAGAAGAATAAATTTACAAGAAAATTCAAGGACTCCAAATTAGATGAAGAGGAAACAAGTAAAAAGGAAACTAAAAAAGAACCCCCAACTTGTTATAATTGTAAGAAAGTTGGGCATATTAAATCAGATTGTCCACAGCTTAAGAAGGATTCTAAGAAGAAAAAGAAAAAGGCAATGAAGGCAACTACATAAGACAATATAAGTTCCAGTAGTTCAGAAAGTGAATCAAGTGACCAAGAAGTTGCTTATACTTGCTTTATGGCATGAGACGATGATGAAGAACAAAGTTCCACATCCAAATCATTAAATGACTCATATAATAAATCTTGTTCATCCGATGAATCCAATTATGAGAGTATGACATCTTATGAAGAATTATAAAGTGAACTATTCAAGGTTCATAAGATTCTAGTTAAAGTAAATAAACGATACATTTCATTGAAAAATAAGAATGAAGCTGTTATGAAAGAACTGGAAGATCTAAGATCTCAAACCTCCATTGATAATGAGAAAGATCTATATATTTTTGAACTAGAAAACAAAATCAGCAAAATATCTCAAAATCAAGAAAAGGGTAAAAATACATAAGACCTGAAAATCTGTGATCTTGAAAGGAAAATTGAGGATCAAATAAAATAATTTACAACTTCACTAGAGGAAAAGAAAATCTTGATAAAATGATTGGCGCACAAAGAATGTCCTTGAATAAATAAGGCATAAGATTCAATGGAGTTGAGAATACAAGGAAAAAGAATCTCTACATGTGGTACTTTGCAAAATCCTCCGAAGACTATGCTAGCACCTCCTCAAGTGCCTACACTCACACCACATGTTTTCTATGTAAAAAGAAGGGACATATAAAATTTGAATGTCCACTAAAGAGAAAGGGTGTGAAAATTAAACAAGTTTGGAAAGTAAAAGAAACATCTCTTGGAAAATTATTCAGACCCAAGAAAGTATGGATACCTAGATAAAAAGCTTAATTCACAAACTAAGGACTCCAAAGATATTAGGAACAGTCATTCCCTTTTTAGAAATTAAGAAGTTAAATCTATACTAAAATGAAAAGGGATGCCTGCATAGCCTACAAAATTCAAGATAGCCAATTCAAATATAAGAAGAAAATTTCTCCTTGTTCAATATATGGAAAGCTACTTAATCCAATTTAATACAAGGATATTGAACTAGTTGAAATGGAAAATCTTAAAGAAGAGTTTATAAGCTTATTGATGACTATAACATTGAAATAAAAGAATACAAAAATGGTATTGTTGGCCACAAATCAAGAAAGCTTGGATTGTACAAGGATTATCTTCGAAATCAAGGAAGTCATTTGCCTTAAAAAGCCAATTTGGAAAGTCATTTGAAGCTTGATAAAATGATAAATCAAAAGAGAGAGATTGAGTTGCAAAATTGAAATAACTTGCTAAACATGAGCATGTTATGATATTGATGATACCGATACGATATTTGTATCCACGAGCACTTACATGAAAATAATTGATATTTGAGCATGACATGATAAAAAGCATGATTGGTAATCTTGACACCTTCATGAATACATAGTTTATACTTCAAGAATGAAATTATGAATTTATTGAACATGAAACACATTTCATTTAGGGGGAGTTAGATTTGTTAAGCTATGAAATCATGATTTATGGAGATTATTGAAAATTCTGATATATAATCATTTGTATTTTTTCATGCTATTTTGGGACTTATTGTCTATCTTTTTAATCATGATGAATGCAAAGTTTTTGCTTTGTGCCTTCACTGGATATATACTTTTGTTTATGGTTGCTCTTTGCCTTAGCATTTATATATTTTTCTTGATATCTTACTCTTTTTTATTGATGTCAAAAGGGGGAGAATTTTTGGGGAAAAATTGAGCATAACACTAGCATGACACTGCATACCTAAGCATGTATATTTGCATGATGTATATGAGCATGATATTGAAATTGATCTTAATATTGCATACCTAAGCATGTATATTGGCATGATGTATATAAGCATGATATTGAAATTGATCTTGAGATTGCAAATGGTGTTAATATGATGCTTATTGAAAGGGGGAGCCTTTTTAAGGCTTACTCAATATTTTGTTATTATTTTCATCATAAAAAAGGGGAAGATTGTTGGCCTCACAAGGTTAAAAATCTTATTTTGATGATAACAAACTAAAGGAACTTAACATGTTTTGCTAAGATACGTTTTGGGGGTCAAAATCTTTCATAAAGAAAATAAGCTCAAAAGCTCTTATAAAAGATCAGGTTCCTAAAAGATCAAGTTCAAGTGTTTAAAGAAGATTAAATATGCTTAGATACATGGCTCATGATAAAGCAAAAGTCAATTGAAGGAAGAAAGATCAAGATGGACATTAAGGATCAAAGCAAATATATGAAGACTTAGAGCTTAGAAAGTTAAAGTTTTAAGAAGTCTCATGTAAGTATTTCAAACAATTTCAATATGGATATGTGAAGTTCTTAGGTTAATTTCTTGGACCTAGATGCCTTTTAAAATACTTGGAAAATATTTTTTATAAGGTCAAAACTTATTTCAAAAAGGTTAAAATTATTTTTGGAATGAAAGCACCAAAACAGGATTTTCCAAATTTTGTTCTTTTTTCTATATCCAGATTGATGTGCAATTTTATCTATCAACGAATTTTTATCTTAAAAAATGATCAACATGAAAATTTTAGAATTTTTTCTTCGCTTTATTTTGATATCAAGAACGTCTAATTTGGAGTTGTATATAAAACATTATGACCAAAATACAGAAGGGTGGTTGAAGTTGTAAGGCGACTGACCATATCTGTGTCAGACGATTGAATAGCAGACATAACCTGTCCAGGCAACTGACCCATCAAAGCCTAGTCGACTAACCCTACACTGACTTAAAATATATTGAAATTTAAAGTCCAGGCGATTGACCTTTAATTCCAATCGACTGACCCTTCGAAATTCAAATCTTTAAAAGCAACGGGAAGTTTCCAAAACCGAGTTTTTCAATTCTGAACGATATAAAAACTTGGGAAACACTCCAAGTCACTTTTGGAACACAAAATACACTTTCTAAACTCTATAAATACCCCCCAAGACAAAGGATTTTAGGCACCAAGAATTAAAATCAGCAATCAAGCCTTATTGCTTACAATCTTCAAAAGCTCTTATGCTCACATACTTGCTAAAGTTTTCTACTGAGTCTTGCTGATATTTTCTCACTGATATTTGTGCACAAATTCTGAATCTTTCAATCTAAGAAAGAACTCGGTGATATACACTAGAGCTTCATCTTTCTATATTGCTATTTGATTGAAGTATATTGTTTTCAATTGTACTAATCTGCTCCTGTTGAGAGTGTCTTTCTACACTAATTTGTTTCTTGATTTTCTTCACAGTTCAAGATTGTTGAATCGTTGTACCGAGCGTGGAGTATTGCTTGGGGAGGGGGCTTCACCCTAGTTGAAGGAGTGTACCGAGAATGGGGTATCGCTTCGAGAGGAGTGTTCTATCCTATTGAAGGAGTATTGTAGAGGTTTGTTTCGCCCGTAAAGGAGTCATATAGTGGAATCCTTAGGTATGTTGCCTAAGGCGAGGACGCAGGTGGGTATAACTGAACCTTGTAAAATTCTCGGTGTCTCTCTCTTTTCCTAAATCTCTTTAATTTCCTGCACATACATAAATTGCGTGGATGAATGTTTAATTTGAGAAAATTAACTTGTGATTGGGAATTGTAACAGAAGTATGTTGATTAATCTTTCAGAAACCAAAAAGGGTGTACGTTGATTGATCTTTGTAGAAACTAGATTTAAAAGCTTGCTGAAATTTCTTATTTGTTTTATATTGTAAAATCAAGCTTATCTTGTTGATTAGGTTGACATATTCAAGAAGTGATTCTCTGATTTTGAATATCACAGTTGAAAGGAATTTTGACAAACTGATATTGTTCATCCATACAACATTAAATTTGATTGAGACATTTTCTAATCGTACAAAGGATAGTTGGTTGTACTTGTGGTGTTGCTGAGTTTAATATTGTAAAGTAAATTACTCTATTAAAGCTAGTATGTTGAGATCTTGAGTGACTTTCAAATATATTGACTTGATAACATCATGTTAATTATTGGGTAATATAAATAAGGTGGTTGATAATAATTATATCAATATCAAGTTAAATTGAGTTGTGATTGTAATTAACTTAAAAGAGTTATACTAGATTAAAGTTTCCAAAGAAACTTTTAAATCCCAATTCACCCCTCCCTCTTGGGAGTACACCTTACTTTTCACTTATGAAATCCACTTTTGAATGGGCAAAAGCATCCCTACTTGATTAATATTTCTTAATGCTTAACCCATGCTTAAACATAAATATCTTTAGTTAAGCATACTCTGTCCATTGCACATATTTGAGCTTTAGGGAATTCATCTCTCTCTATATATTATTTAATCCTAAACTTAATTTTGAATATAAAGCCTCAATCAAAGTTTAGTCATCACTCTAGCACTAGTTATTATCAATTCCAAATCTATTTAGTGCTCATTAAAAGTTATCTTTCTTGTAATCAAAATTAGAGGCATCCTTTAAGGGAATCAAGGTTTCATCTAGTCATAATTAAATATTCCCTTTATGCATAAAATGTAAAAATTTTGTAATTTTGATTCGCCATAGAAAACCTTTGCCATTTCACAATCACATTTGGCAAAGTCTCTACCTATCCCTTGGTTTGTATCCTTACTCTAAATTGTGATCATATATAAATGATACCTTCCAATCAACAAAGAGCAGTGGTCAGAATTCATACTCCTAAAAGCTCTTTGCATTAAATATGTGGACATTTTTGCCAGCACGAAAATAACTTGAATATTGTCCACTTGTAATCTCATCTAAATACTCTTTAGAACTCAATAATGATTTAAATATGTAAGAGTATTTATCCTATACCCTTCTTCACAAGCTCTCAAAATTTTAAGTCAAATCATTTAGAGCGTTATATCCTTAAAATGGTGTTGAATGGCTAAGGTTGATGCTTTAGGCTTCAATCTAGATGAATGCATAAATCTCAAGGAGCCTATGCACATGTAGTTGAAAATCAAAGCCATTCGAAGTTGAGCCTCTCACACATATTGGGATTCATAGGAAAACAGGTGTACCAGGCTTAGAAATATTCATTGTGACTTTTTGGTCCTCTAAGACTAAGCATGTAAAGCCAAGTTTGACTCATTGAAAATCTTAGATCATTTGGCTAAGATCTTGAAAAATAGATAAAGGCATAAAACAATGATAGTGCTTAACTGAGGGGGAGCATCTTTCTTTTTTTATTTTATAAACTTAAATGCTCTCTTAATCGTACTATATGTTTATATGCCTTCATAAATAGCATTGCAAATTACTGTCCATATTATACTGAATGGTTAAATCTCTTTAATGGATTATTTATATTCTATAAACTGTCATTTAAGCTACCTGATTGCATGCTTGAATTGAATGCACCTGCATGGCTGATGCAATGATGTGAATTGCATGCTGGTAGTGGATTTAGGTTGTTGCATGCTTAATATGAACTATTTGTTGAATACAACCAAATTTTAGGTACATGTTTTATAGGAAAATGTCCAATTTACAAACGACATGCTACCAAAATTTCGTTAAATTTTTCCCAAAATAAAACCATGTACAAAGATGATTATGATAAAATGAATGTCAAAATATTTTGAAAGGATGAGTGAAAGTTGAATGAATATTAAATTTCATCCTTACATGATCATCACATATTAAAGGGAGCTGAGCTTCATCCCTATAGTAAGAGCATAAAGGTGTCACATGCATCACTTTTGCTTTTTGAATATTGAGGCTCCTCTAAAAACTATGAATTTCTTATCCAATTCTTAAAATTCTATAGATTGATATGGATTGTTCCCGGGGTTTAAGAGCATTATAGTATGCCTCAATATATATTTTCTAATGCATTTGTGGCCTATAGGGATGACTGCACTGATTAGGTAAAAAATATAATTGATAAATATTCAGTATAGTTGGTTTAAGAGATTTAAAATGATTGCTTATACGACTTGGAACTATTAGTGAAATTGATCTTTGATAAGTATAAGCAGTTCATTACATCTAAGCTACGATTCAAATTGAAAGGGGGAGCATTTAAAAAAAAAAGAAAAAAAACTTCCATATGGTTATGCTCACCAACATTCTTAAGCTTAGATTTTCCTTTGAATTCACTGTGGCTTATGTACTTAAATGTGATGCTTTTATTGAAAATCTTAATTTGAAATTTGTTGTTTAGCCATAATCATTTGTGTTGCCATATGATTCCTGCTTTAAATTGTGTAATGTCTTTGGAATCTATATGGTTGTTTTTCTGGTTATATTTTGAAATGTGCTTAAATGCTAAACCAGAAAATTAATGCTTGCTTATTATTAATGTTAAAGTTTCTTTTTCAGCAAGCACAATCCCCAATACTTTTTGAAAACATCAAAAGGGGAAATATTCTTTTAATACTTTATGGCAAGATATTTTCTAAACTAAAATTCTTTTTATCTTGCCTTGAGGTATATATATTGCTTAACTGCATATGAACTAGTTAGACCGGTTGTATGATCAAACCTACACTTGCAATCATATGTCGTATGTTTTAAACTCAAATCTTTTTTGGGTCTTATGATAGGGTTAAATTGAAATGGTTTGTGGGTATCTCCGGTCTAACCATGTTTAACAAGTATTTGTTATCTCATATGGTCAGTCATACTGTTTTTTTTTTAATAAATTATATGCCCAAATGCTTTCATGCCCAAGCATTATATCAAAAGGGGGAGTTATTTTAAGCTAATTTTTTTAGGGGGAGTTCATTTTTTTTTAAAGCTAAATCCTTTAATGCTCAAATGATTTTATAGCTTAGCCGTTTTGCTGATACCAAAAGGGGGAGAATATTTCTGAGCAAAATGGAAAATACTTGAAAATATTTTTATAAAAGGGGGAAAGATTAAAGCTACGAGCATCTGTGCTTTAAATTCCTAAACAAAATGCATTTTAAATTTTTAATGTCTTCTTTCTTGAATATGCCTAAGATAAATTGTTATTTTTACGATATGCATATTCTTAAGGGGAGCCTTTCCAGGCATAACCCATTTTACTCTTGTGAGTTTGTCATCATGAAAAAGAGAGATATTGTTGAATTTTTGAGTTCGATCCATGTTTTGATAATGACAAAGCGCAAGTTGCTTATGTGCGTATTCAGTATGTGAATAAGTTTATAATTCTACACACACGTAAGGGAACATAAAATGGAATCCAAAATGGAACTTGAAGCGCATACAACTTGGCATATTCCACGACGGATTGAAGAGCAAAAGAAGACATTTTTTTTTATTTTGCATATGCATTTTGTTTAAATTTGGTATGTAATAATGCATCTCATACATGATATGAATAATAAGCTCAAAACATGACCATAGGCTGACCATAGAGTGACCATAGGGACCCTACACCTTCATGAAAAACCTTTCAGACTCAAAACTAAAATCATACAAAGGTGATAAAATTTTTTTGAAAACAAAATAGAGCTTAAACTGTAATTTCAACCAAGCCTGATCAACCAACCATTACAGGCTCTAAACGCCTCAGTCGACCAACCTTAGCTGACTAAGCTCTTTATGTAGTGAGCGCCTCAGCCGACCATGGTTGACCAACCTTCATGAACCAACAAACCAGCCTTAAGGCCAACCAACCAAACCTACGAAGGCTCAGAATGGTCTTTGACTCGACCAATCAAAACCTTCCACAGTCGACCGAACCCTGTTTGAAATTCAACTTTGTTGTAAGAGGTCAGCCGACCGACGCTAGGATCGATCGACCGAACCTTTTAGCTTCCGATATTTCTGAGTACTAAAAACATGTTTAATTTTAATTAAACAAATTCAAAATGACCTTCGTGTCCCAAAAACGGTCATATTTTCTGAAAAACTATAAATACCCTCTCATTACTCATTTTTTAAACTAATGCTCAAATTAGAAAATACTCCCAAATATTTTTTGCTTTAAATTTCTCCTCTCTTATACTCATTCATTTCAAATCTTTTAAGAGAGCATTTGATCACTACTCTCCTCCTTCACTAGCACACTTATTGCTTTCGAAGTTTGGTTGAATTTTATTGTTTTAAGCATTTGACATATAGTTTTTGAGTATTTACTCTCACTTAAACTCATATTTTTAGAAAATCATTTTCCAAGTAATCTTTGAGTTTCTCCTGTTTATTTTGTTGATAAATATTTTTGAAGAAATTTTTTTATCGATTATCCTTGAAAAACTTGAGCACATATTTTTACATTCATATTTTTCTTGTGCTTGAAAAAGTCTTCTTGCATTTATGCTTTCATAGATAAATCTTTATCTTGCAAAAATCATTTAAAAACCAAAACCCTAGGTTATCCTATATCTTTTATTGAAAAATATTTTGGAGAAGTATTTATTAGGGTCTAATTCTTTGAGCACTCATCATGTATATTTTATTCAAAGATCACATTAAGAAAATACACATACTCACTTAACTACATTCCATACCTTGTGTTGACCTTATTTGTCATACTTTATTTTGATTATGACAAATACTCTAGTATTTAATGTCTGTCAAGTTTGTATGTAGGATCATATTGGCGAGATCATATGATGGCATGCGGCAAATTGAAGAAGATAAGGACCCAAAATATTTATTTGTTGTAATTTATATTAAGTTCAATTTGGGTCTGTAATATTTAATTTAGAAAGGTCTATGATAATTGACACATATCATGCATGTAGGAACTAATAAGCTCAAAATGACCATAGATAGACCCTAGGTCTCTGCACGTAAAAAATACTCAAACTTTGGACTTAGAATAAAAATTTTAAAGGGTTTCGGTCGACTGAACCCAGTTGTGAACATTCATCTCAGTTGACTGAAATGCTCAACGGTCAACAAGTTAACCACGGTTCAGCCGACCGAATGATTTCTCCTCAATTGACCAAATTCACTCGTGTCTGACATCCAGTTGTTAAGCAGACCGAATGATCAGTTCATTTATAATATAGTTGACCAAATTATAATTATAATAGACCAAACCCAAATATAGTCGACCGAACCTCGAAGGGTTCGTAAATGGCCCTAATTCAGCCGACTATATTCTGTATTTCAAAAGTAACTCGATCAACCAAACTTGCAAATATAGTCGACCGAACTTAAAATATAGTCGACCGAAACTCTCGGGTTGGCCAAATTTTATGGCAGTTAATTGGGGTTAAACAGGGTTAATTTTTTAAAACTCAATTAAAATAATTTTTAATAATTCCCTTGGTATCCCCACAGTTATAATTTTGGCCAAGCTTATAAATATGAGTTCATTTGCTCAGATTAAGGGAATTAGCGTTTTGATTAACAAAAATATTCTCTGTATTTTTTAGAGACCTTTTTCAAACAAAAAGCTCATACACTCTCATTGTGGTCTAGTGGTAGTTATAAATTTCTCTTTCTTAAATCTAGATTTTGTTTGCTTACCCATTTGACATGCATCATAGATTTTATCTTTCACAAATGGTATTTTAGGCAAGCCTTTCCCTAAGTCTTTTCTCACTAATTTTGACAACAAATCCATGCTGGCATGTCCTAAGCGCCTATGCCATAACCAACTAGCTTCATTTATTGCAGAAAAACAAGTTACTTGTTGTGAAGCTAGATTATCAAAAGTAGTAGTATATACATTTTCATGGCGATCTGCAGTGAAAATAATTTTATGATCTAATTTATTTTCAACTATGCATTTTTCATTTTCAAATGAAACCTTGTAGCCTTTATCACACAATTGACTAATGCTCAACAAATTATGCTTCAAGCCATCAACTAATAGAACATTATCAATAATTAGGGAAGGATCCTTACCGACCTTACCTACACTGATGATGTGTCCCTTTGCATTGTTGCCAAACGTCACATACCCTCCATCCTTGGGAGTGATGGATGCAAACTTTGCTTTATCGCCGGTCATATTTCGTGAGCACCCGCTATCCAAGTACCACCCGTCCTTTGAAGAGGACGATCTCAAACACACCTGCAAGATAGACTAAGTAACTGACGCTAGTCCCCAAATTATGTTGGGTCCACGGGAGTTAGTGACTAGATCACCCTTAAGTACCCATACCTTTCTAATTTTTACATGTTAATTCCTGAGTGGGCAATCAAATTGAATGTGAATGATTTGCTTGCATTTGAAACATTTTAATCGATACCTTGGATCTTTAGGTGGGATTTGAGATTTTGATTCACGTGTGAAATGTCCCAAATAAAGATTAGGTCGTCTAATATTTTCAACACCATTAAAGTCAAGCCCTTTTTTGCTAAGAGAGTTTCTTTGGGCCCCAAGTAGTTTTTCAAAATTATGTTGGCTCTTGGTAAATTTAAAAATAATTTTGGAGCTATCCTCCAATTTTCTTTCAAGCTCATCAATATTCAAATCTTTTTCTTTAAGAATCGAACCATGAGAATTTTTTCCATTTCAAATAATTTTGACCAATTCTCGCATTTCTTTTTCAAAACATCATTATCCTTGGTCATTTTGTTCAACAATTTAGACACACAAATATATTCAAATTGCAATTCTCTAAAAGTAGGCATGCTATCAGAATCTTAATCATCAGAAGAATAGTATGAAGATAAAGAGCAAGAAGACGATACCTCATCATCATGTACCATCAAGCACAGGTTTGCAACCTCTAAGTCACTGTGGTCTGAGTCTGAGTCACTGCTGCTTAGTTTATCCCATGAAGTGCCTGCATTCATGGCTTTCTTCTTTTTCCTAGCTTCCTTTTTCAATAAGGGACACTTCGGCTTGATATGCCCAACCTTGTTGTAGTTATAGCACGTAGGAGCATTTGATTTATCCTTTCTTTTACTCGACGCTCCCTTCTTAGATGCAGACTCCCTATACCTTTTGTATGGTTTACTATTCTTCCTGAAGAATCTACTGAATTTTCTAGTTAGCATGGCCATATCATTTCTAGAATCAGGTTCGCTGCATTCACTAGATGTATTAGTAGAAGTTTTCAATGTGGTCACCTTTTTCAACCTATTATGTTCATTAAGTATCTCATTTATAGCTAATTCATAGGTGATCAGTGAACCTATCAACTCATCTAATGTCATGGCTTTAAGGTTTCTACCCTCAGAAATTGTCGTAGCCTTAGCTTCCCAAACAGGAGGCAAGCCTCTAAGGACTTTCCTAATTTTCTCATATGTAGGATAGGTATTACCTAATGCATGTAGTGAATTAATGATGTGTGTGAATCTAGTGTACATGCTCTGAATGAACTCACCAGTGTTCATCCTAAATGCTTTATACTCATTGGTCAACATATCAATCCTACTATCTTTCACATCTCTAATACCCTTATATGTGACCTCTAACTTATCCCACATCTCCTTAGCAGATGAACATGCCATAACTCTATTAAATTCATTTACCTCAAGACCACAATACAAAATATTCATGGCAATGGCATCCAAACTAACAACTTTCATATCATCATCACTATATTCTTCCTCAGTTTTAGGAACTCTAGTTGTACCCTCAATTTTCATAGGAATATAATTACCCCTAGAGACAACTCTCCACACCTTCCAATCAGTGTTATGAAGATAAATGTGCATCCTATGTTTCTAGAAGGTGTAATTAACACCATTGAAAATGGGAGGGTGTGTGGAAGATGGTCCGTCAGGGAAAGGGGTTACAGTGCTATGAGCCATCTAGATCTTTTGCAAAATAACTATTAAGTCTAAGCTACTAGGCTCTGATACCAATTTTTGTAATCCCAAGAGGGAGGTGAATTGGTATTTTAAAAATTTGTTCCCTAGGTCAATCCACTAACAGCAGTATTACACAAGCCTAAGGTCAATCTAGTGCATATAAAATAAATCGATATAAATAATCAGTGAAAATTAAATACCACAATTGATTTAACTAAGCATGCACAATAAAGCAGTAAATGGAGCCGACACCAAAAATGTTATCGAGGTTCGGCAAACTGCCTACGTCCCCGCCTTGGCTAACAAGCACAGAGATTACACTATAAGCTCACTTGACGGGTAGAGTGACACCTAAACAACCAGGTCAATTAGCACAGGGCTGACCTCAACCTTTACATACAATCCTTACTAGACTGGATTACCGCCCCCTCAAGCTACACCTGGAATACAATAGTATTTCACAATAACAAACTAGGTATAGTGATTATGCTTCTCAGTCAAGCAAATATGTACCAAATGTAATCAATCAACCACACATCAACAGTATAGGAAATTGTAAACTCAATGATGTGATTTTGTGCAAGCAAACACTCAGTAAGCTATAATCACAAATATGCTCAAAAGTGTATAAACAAACTATTTCTTTGAAACAAGATGTATCAAATCTTAATGCTAGATTAGGGTTTCAAAGATGCTAATCAAATATTCATATCAACTCAAAAAATATTTTCCTTAATGAAATAGGCACAAGAGTTGTTTGAAAAACTATAGCTTGTAAAATCCTTTGCACACAAAAATGATAACTATAGGAATCTTGCAATGACAATGAAAAGATCCTCAAGCTACTAGGTTTTTCCCAACACTAGATTTATCAAATAAAATCTATAGGAAAAACCTTGCTTAACTTCCCAAATTTAAAACGAATCAATCAAGCCAAGTAATGAGAGTATTAAGCAATCTATACTAAGCAATAGCACAATAAGAAACTCTCACAATGCTTGGATTAATCAAAGGAATGAGTGTTGGAGAGATTTTGAAGTAGTATAGGCAAGAATGAGCTTTTGAGTTTGAGAGGATTTTGCACTAATGATTTTCTTAATCTCTTGCTAATTTGTGCAAATGTGGCCCTATATATAGAAGTTGGCCAAATTATAGTCGTTTAGGACATAGGGGTCTTTGTTACAATTATTTTAAAACCAATCAGGAAAATTAACCCCGTTTAAGTAATTTAACCTCGATAAAAAATAAACAACCCAAGATTTTTGGGTGGCTGAACCTTGGTTCAATCGCCCGAATAGACTCAGTTCAAAAAGCCACTTTTGAAGGTTCGGGTGCCCGGGTGTATGTTTGGTTCGCTGAATTGAGGCAATTTCATTATGTCCACATTTTGGTTATCTGGTCTCTCATTCAGTTAACCAAACTCAAGTGTTCGGTCACCCGAGTTTATTTTGAACATGAGGTTTGGTTGGCTGAGTTGGTGAAAAGAGTCACCTCAGCAGTTCGGTCACTCATGGACGGAGTGCATGTTTTGGTTCGGTTTGCCGAACTAAGGTCAGCTTGTTGACTGGTCCGTGGTTTGGGCGCCCAATGTGTTTTGAACACAAAGGGTTTAAGCACCCGACCTCTCACATTTTTCCCTATTAAGTCCATTTACATTTTAATTTATTTTCCTAATATTATAAGTGATTATGGGGTCTATTTTGTGCATTTGTGTAGGGACCTAAGGTCTTTCTAAGGTCTTTCTAAGGTCTATGAGCTTACAATAAACCTATATGCATGATATGCAGAGATTATTACATACATTTTTCCTATAATTACTATTACATATCCAAAATGAATAATAATAAAAATTACAACATAAAATGATCTTCAGGGTCTTCAAGATTTACTTCATATGTCATCAGTGTATTTGCTAATATAAACCTACACACAAACTAGATAGCCATCAAATACTTGAGTATTTGTCATTATCAATACCGGGTATGACCTATGAGGTCAACATGATTTATTTTATATATGCACTATATTGACCCTAGGTTTTTGTAATACTGTTGCTAGATAATTTACTTAGGGGAGAAATTTTTAAAATTACCAATTCACCCCCCTCTTGGAATTACAGTAAAGCTAACAATAGGTATCAGAGCCTAGTTGCTTAGACTTAACCATTTTTTTTTTTGCAAAAGATCTAGATGGCTCCTAACAATGTAACCCCTTTCCTTGAGAGACCCTCTTTCGCACATTTTCCTATTTTCAGCGGTGTCAACTACACCTTCTGGAAACAAAGGATGCGTACTTACCTTCAGAATATTGACTAGAAGGTGTGGAGAGTTGTCTCTAAGGGAAACTATGTTCCCATGAAAACTAAAAGTGAAATTAAAGTTCCTAAGACTGAAGATAAATATACTGATGAGGATATGAAAGTTGTTAGTATAAATGCTACTGCCATGAATAATCTTTATTGTGGACTAGATGTTAATGAATTTAACAGAGTTATGGCATGTTCTTTTGCAAATTTTGGGATAAGTTAGAGGTCACCTATGACGGTACTAGAGACATTAAGGATAGTAGGATAAACTTGTTAACCAGCGAGTATGAAGCATTTAGAATGAATACTGGTGAGTCAATTTAGAGCACGTACACTTGCTTCACACACATTATTAATTACTACATGCATTAGGTAAGACCTATCCCATATATGAAATGATTAGGAAAATTCTTAGAGGTTTGCCTCCTGTTTGGGAAGCAAAGGCTAAGACCATATCTGAGGGTAGAGACCTTAAGGCTATGTCACTAGATGAACTAATATGCTCACTTATCACCTATGAGTTAGCTATTAATGAGAGACTGAATGAGCACAATAGAATGAGAAAAGTGACTGCATTAAAAATGTGTACTAATACATCTAGTGAGTGCAATGAACCTGAATTTGGAGATGACATGACTATGCTTACAAGGAAGTTCAGCAGGTTCTTTAGAAAAAATAGTAGGCCATATAGAAAGTTCAGGAGAATCCAGTAACAAAGAAAAGAAATCAAATGCTCCTATGTATTACAATTATAATAAGGTCGGACATATCAAACCCGACTACTTGTTGCTGAAAAAGGAGTCTAAGAAAAAGAAAAAAGCTATGAAAGTAGGCATCTCGTGGGATAAACAGAATAGCGGTGATTTATATTCAGACTCTAGTGATTTGGAGGTTGCTAATTTGTGCCTGATGGCACACAGTGATAAGCTACTATCTTCTTGCTCTCTATCTTCTTCTTATTATGATGATGATGATTGTGATTCTAATAGCATGCCTACATATAAAGAATTGCAATATAAATATATTCGTGTATCTAAATTACTAAACAAAATGACCAAGGAAAATGATGTTTTGAAAAAGAAATGTGAAAATTGGTCAAAACTTTTTGAAATTGCAAAGATTTCTCATGCTTCGATTCTTAAAGAAAAATATTTGAAGATTGCTGAGCTTGAGAGAAATTTGGAGGATAGATCCAAAATTGTTTATAAATTTATTGAGGGCCAACGCAATTTTGAAAACTTCTTAGCGTCCAAAGAAACTCTCTTAGCAAAGAAGGTCGTGGATTTAATGGTATTGAAAACATGAGATGACTTGATTTTTATTTGGGACATTTTACTTAAAAATCAAAATCCCAAATTCCACCTAAAGATCCTCTGTTTCGAATGATATGATTTAAATGCAAAGAAATTAGTCATATTCAGTTTGACTGTCCACTTAGAAATAGATACGTAAGAATTAAAACGGTGTGGGAAGTCAATGGTGAATCAAGCACTAACCCCTATGGGCCTAACAGAATTTGGGGACCAGCTTCAGTTACTTAAATTTTCTTGCAGGTGTGCTTAAGATCATCCTCATCCAAGGACAAGTGGTACTTGGATAGCGGTTGCTTACGACATATGACTGGATACAAGGCCAAGTTCGCATCCATCACTTCCAAGGATGGAGGGTACGTGACATTCGGGGACAATGCAAAGGGCTGAATTATCGGTGTAGGTAAGGTTGGTAAGGAACCTTCCCTGGTAATTGATAATGTATTACTAGTTGATGGTTTGAAAGATAATCTATTAAGTATTAGCTAATTGTGTGATGAAGGGTATAAAGTATCTTTTGAAAATGATAAATGCATTTTTTAGAGTAAGTTTGATAACAAAGTACTTTTTACTGTTAAACGTCATGAAAATGTGTACACGACTAGTTTTGATAATTTAGTTTCTTAACAAGTTACATGTTTTTCTACAATAAATGAAGCTATTTGGTTGTGGCATAGATGTTTAGGACATGCTAGTATGGATCTTTTGTCAAAACTTGTGAAAAATGACTTAGTTAAAGGCTTGCGAAAAACACATTTTATAAAAGATAAAATTTGTGATGCATGTCAAATAGGTAAGCAAACTAAATCAAGTTTTAAGAAAAAAAAATCCATATCTACCACTAGACCATTTGAAATGCTACACTTAGATTTATTTGATCCTAATGAAGTTCAAAGTCTAGGTGGAAAATTGTATGCTTTTGTTATTACAAATGATTATTTTAGTTTCACTAAGTGCTATTTCTCTCTCATAAAGATGAATCATGTGATCAATTCATTAAACTATGAAGAAGAATTTAGAATGAAAAAGGCTGCAAAATCACACACATAAGAATTGATAGGGGAACTGAATTAACAAATGATGGGATAGAAAACTATTGTGACCTAGAGGGCATTTCACATAATTTTTTTGTACCTAGGACCCCACAAAAAAATGGAGTTGTAGAAAGAAAGAATAGGTCCTTACAAGAAATGAGCAAGACAATGCTAAATGAACACAAATTACCCAAATATTTTTGGGTCGAAGCTGTGAGTACTGTATGTTATGTCATGAATAGAGTGTTAATCAGACCCTCACTAATAAGACTCCATATGAATTGTGGAACAGCCACAGACCTAACATTTCCTATTTTTATGTCTTTGGTTGTAAATGTTTTGTACTTAGAGATAATGAGCACCTAGGGAAATTTGACTCTAAATCTGATGAAGGTATTTTTCCTAGGCCATTCACTTAATAGTAGAGCATATAAAGTATTTAATAAGAGGACATTGACTATTATTGAATCTATTCATGTTGTGTTTGATGAATTTAACCTGTTTTCTAAAAGAGATGTTGAAGACGATATTGATATATAAAAAAGGATTAGATAAGTTATCTATTGAAAATAATGTGGACAAAAATTCAAAAATAAGTGATAAATCAATTGAAGAGAATAAAACTGAAAATGAGGTTCAAGAGTTGCCTAGAGAATTGAAATTCATTAGGAACCATCTTATAGATCAAATTATAGGTGAATTCTCTCATGGTGTAGCCACACGGTCTTCCTTAAGAAATCTAGTGAGTCATTTTGCATTTTTAAAGAAGTCATAGAAGATGAATCTTGAGTGATGTCTGTGCAGGAAGAGTTTAACCAATTTGAAAGAAACAAATTTTGGACCCTAGTTCCTAGGCCCGATGATCATACTATTATTGAAACTAAATGGGTGTATAGAAAGAAAAAGGATGAAAATGGGGTAGTAACTAGGAACAAAGCTAGACTAGTTGCCCAGGGATATAATTAGAAAGAAGGGAAAGACTTTGAAGAAACCTATGCTCTTGTAGCTAGAATGGAAGCCATTCATATGTTGCTTGCTTATGCCGCTTTTAAGAACTTTAAATTGTACCAAAAGGATGTTAAAAGCACCTTTCTAAATGGCTATGTAAATGAAGAAGTCTATGTAGAACAACTTCCCAGTTTTGAAAATCATAAATATCCTGATCATGTATACCGGTTGTTAAAAGCCTTGTACAGGTTGAAACAAGCTCCTAGAGCTTGGTATGAGAGGCTCGGTAGTTTTCTACTAGATAATGGTTTTACCGAGGGCAAAATTGATACTACACTTTTCATCAAATCTAAAAATGATCATATGCTCCTTGTGCAGATTTATGTAGATGATATTATATTTGGAGCTACTAATGATGAGCTATGTAATGAGTTTGCCAAATGCGTGCAAAGTGAATTTGAAATGAGCATAATGGGTGAATTGAGTTTCTTCTTAGGACTGCAAATTAAACAAGCTAAATATGGGACTTTCATATTTCAGTCTAAATATGTTAGGGACTTGCTCAAGAAATTTAATATAGAAGATGGTAAAAATTTGGGAACTTCTATAAGCTCTTCCACAGAACTTGATAAAGATGAGCAAGGCATCCATGTTGATGTGAAACTATATCGTGGCATGATTGGTAGTCTCTTATATCTTATAGTTAGGTTTCAGGTCGCTCCTAAGGAGTCTCATTTGTTAGTTGTGAAAAGAATACTTAGGTACCTAGTTAGGACTGTTGAATTAGGCTTATGGTACCCTAAGCATACAACATTTGAGATTATTAGCTACACCGATGCTGACTTTGCCGATAGCAAGGTAGATAGAAAAAGTACTAGCGCCACTTGTTACTATTTAGAGCAATCTCTGGTTTCTTGGTTCTTCAAGAAATAGAACTCAGTTGCCTTATCCACAGCCGAAGCAGAATATATTGCGGCTAGAAGTTGTTGCGCTCAAACGCTTTACATGAAGCAACAACTCATAGATTTTGGATTGTACTATGATACGGTTCCAATTAAATGTGATAATACTAGTGCAATCAACATTTCAAAGAATCCTATCTAACATTCACGAACCAAACATATTGATATTAGACATCATTTCATTCGTGATCATATGTAGAAAAGGGTTGTGGCACTTGAGTTTGTATGCACCAATGAACAGTGGGCTGATATGTTCACCAAACCTTTTCAGGAAGATAGGTTCATATAGATTAGACGTGAGCTAGGTCTAATGCATAGTAGAGTGGTCAAATAGAAAACTGATAGAGTGCACAAACTTAGGGGGAGCTACTCAACATAGAAATATATGGCTCTGATTACTTTAATAAATCTATCATTGCCTTTATACCATGTGGATTTGTTTGTGGTTTGCACATTGCAATGCATGGCTATCATATCTCTTGCATGTTGAGATCTATACTTATGTTTTCTGTTTTGATCCATACTGGATTATTTGAGTTGTTTATGGTGAATAATTGTAAATTTGAACTCAATCAGGTCATTTCTATACAGATATTATTGAAAAAATGCTCTATTTTCAAACGGCATGCTGCCGAATTTTCTAAAAATCTTCCCAAACCATTTCTCATATTTAAATGATTCTTACTCAATGCCTTGCCTATATGCTTAAAATTTTTCATGGCCCTTTTTGCTATTGCCAAAAGGGGGAGTAAAGGCAAAATTGGGTACTTGAGATAAATGTCTACTTTTAAATCTTTAAAATTCTCATTATGCATACTATCACGGGGAACCCTTCTTGCGTGTACCCACTTTTTCATGATGTATTTGTCATCATCAAAAAGAGAGAGAATATTGACCTTATTGATCATACCCTATTTTGATTATGGAAAATACTCTGGTATTTAATGTCTGTCAAGTTTGCGTGCAGGATCATATTGGCGAGATTATATGATGGCATGTGGTGACTTGAAGAAGATAAAAACCCAGAATATTTATTTTTTGTAATTTATATTAAATTCAATTTGAGTCTATAATATTTAATTTAGAAATGTCTGTAATAATTGATGCATATCATGCATGTAGGAACTAATAAGCTTAAAATGACCTTAGATAGACCCTAGGTCTCTGCAACTAAAAAATACTCAAAATCTGGACTTAGAATAAAAAATTTAAAAGGGTTTCAGTTGACCAAACCCAACTGTGAACATGCAGCTCAGTCAACCAAAATGCTCAATGGTTAACAGGTTGACCACGGTTCAGCCGACCGAATGATTTCTGAACATATCTTCCTTAGTCGACCAAATTCATTCGTGTCTGACACCCAACTGTTTAGCAGACCGAATGATCAGTTTATTTATAATATAGTCGACCAAATTATAAATATAGCAGATCGAACCCATATATAGCCGATCGAACCTTGAAGGGTTCATAAATCGTCCTAATTCAGCCGACTATATTATGTAGTTCAAAAGTAACTCGGTCGACTGAACTTGCAAATATAACTGACCAAACTTAAAAAATAATCGACCGAAACTCTCGGGCTGGCCAAATTTTACAGCGGTTAATTGGGGTTAAATGAGGTTAATTTTATAAAACTCAATTAAAACAATTTTAATAATTCCCTTAGTATCCCCACCGATTATAATTTTGGCCAAGTTTGTAAATATGAGTTCATTTGCTCAGATTAAGGGAATTAACATTTTTATTAACAAAAATATTCTATGTTTTTTTTAGAGACCTTTTTTATAAATAAATAAAAAAAGTTCATACACTATCATACTACTACTCCTTTGCTATATCAATCCTTGTGAGAGTACCTTGAGTGACTATTCGTTATTCCCTTTTGCTAGAAACTCTCATTTGTTCATTATATGTTTGATTTTTGGATTGAGAGTTGAGCATAAGTTTTCCCCAGATTTAATTTAATAAATATTTTGTGTGGGAAAACTTAAAGCTTGTGGGTCTTGGCATTTGAATTGCAAGACACCTTAGCTTGTGTTTTGGAGTGTGCAAAAATATTTTCACAAACTCATTTTTCAAATATCTCTTGTGCTTGAATATTGAGAAAATATTTTTAGAGATATTTTAATTAATCTTGGAGAAAATCTTGAAACCCTAAACAGTTATTGAGATTCACATCCATACATTGTTTCAAAGATTAGCTTGTTAATACACTCTTGTGCTTGATTGAATATAGACATTATATTGAGTGTTAATTGCACACATATAGCACTGAGCTTATAGTTCTTATATTATTAATGTGCATTGATTGATATTGGTACAAACCTGCTTGTATGAGAAGCAAATATTTTGTGCACATCTTGTATTGCGATTTATTTGTATTCCAGGTGTGGCTAGAGGGGGGGTTAATCCATCCCAGAATGATTGATTGTAAAGGTTAAGATCAGTCCTGTGCTAATTTGACCTAATTGTATTTCGGTGCTGCTCCACCTCTGAAGTGAACCTTAGTGGAATCCTCGTGCTTGTGAACCAAGGCAGGGACATAGGCACATTTTACAAACCTCGATAACATATCTGTTGTTATCTCTCTTTAATTGATTTTCTGCGCATGAGTAATTAGTTTACTTGTGTGATTTAATTTCAACTGAATATATTGATTTATTTTATATCTATACTAGATTGACCCTAGGATTGTGTAATACTACTGCTGGATAATTGACCTAGGGGAGAAATTTTGAAAATACCAATTCACCCCCCTCTTGGGATTACAGTAAAGCTAACACCTTGTGTGAGTGCATTACTGAGCTTCATAATGTATATATCTGCTTTTTGTAGAAGCATTCATAGTTGTATAAATATTTGAATATCTTTGTATTCCAGGTTTGGCATGAAGAGGGAAACTCGCCCTATTAAGAGTCCCAGATTGGCTCAAACCCAGTTAGGAAAGCTAGGGTTTGCACCTTTTTGTAAAGTGTGCACCGGATTCGTTCAAACCCAGTTAGGAGAACTAGGAGCACCGTCCTATAAGGTGTTTTAGTTGGTTGTGCTCAGTCCAAGTTAATTAACCTAGGGTTTCCTCACCCCATAAGGAGAGGGTGTAATTGGTGTTGCTCCACCCATTAAGTAAGCACTTAATGGAATCCTCTTACTTGTTAGCTTGAGGTGGGGACATAGGCAGGATTGGCCGAATGACGATAACAAATATTGTGTCGTTCTCTCTTCCCTACGCTTTACTTAGTTTCTACACTTTAAATTATGCACATGTATGTTTAGTTGTTTATTGTGTTGATCATACTACATAAATGCTTGAATACAAGCGATAATTGGGATTGCTTAGACAAACCCTAGGTTGTGTTCTACTGATTGTGTTTTTGAACCTAACCTAAATTTTTAAAATATCCAATTCACTCCCCCTCTTGGGATTACACCAATTACATAAAACTCAATGATAAAATTTGGCACATATAGTATTTCTCAATCATGTCAACATATCTCATGTTCAAACATTTCAGTATGCATTTCTCAAACATGTATCTCATTTTACAATTATATCTCCCCCTTTTTAGATCAATAAAAAGGGTTCTCGAAAAAAAAAAATGAACATGCATTTCAACATAGGACCAAAAATCAGAATTTAGTACAATATCATAGTCCAGTAGTCAGCATGCTGTTTCTTAAAGCAAACAGTGCATCAAATATTTAGGTTTCATGCAGAAGATATTCAATATAATAAAATTTCAACATAAAAAGAGTAATGTTCAAAATAAGCAAAGATAAAGAAATTGTAAAGAGTTGTAAACAGCTTAAATATTACAACTTAAATTAGTTAAAAGTTTAGAAAGCTAATTTTTATTTCCATCATCTGATTCGGTGCTTTCCTCATAATCTTCATCTTCATCTCCAGAGTTTGATTCTATAGGAGCTTTACCACGTGATGAAGAACTTTCTATATACTTTTCAATGCGTCCAATACGTTGATCCAAGGAATTATTACAAGACTAAAAAGAACTAAAACTAGTATGCACTTCACCATAAAATACATTCTGCTGCCGCTGATAAGCTACAAACCATGATGGAATATCATCAGCTCGTTAAGCATTATGCTAGATTTTAGGAGCCTGTTGAGGTCCTGGAGCTTGTCTGCGTTCCTTTTTGCCCTTTGGTAACCAACGATACCCTTTATATTTTTCATAACTCATTTGCTTAATGGTAGTAGATGAAAACATGTCATAGCGGGTGCAAGTTATGAATAGGGTAGAAGACGTGGTAATTCCTAAATGATAAAAAATACAATTCAACACTCCTCCATAACGTAAAATAATGTGTCTAACCTCTTTTCATGTGATCATCCATTTTAAAATAAGATTAGGTAGATCAAGTTTCTTTCCTTTGAGTAGACAACACATCACAAAACAATCGAGTTAGGAAATGTGATCATGTAATCCTACCATAGGCAGAATATTGTACATGATGAGAATCTGTAGAATTTATGCTTAAAGGTTTAAGTCATGAAACAATGGAGGATTACCAAAATAAACAGGAGCTTCTTTCATTATCAATGGCAGAAATTCCTCAAGAGTAAAACCTTGTTCCATTATCCAAGATGTACCAATAAGTGGACATTCAAAATCTCCATTTTGAATTTGAAATCTAATAGCTAAAGTTTGTGGAGTGATGGCAAACAATTTATCCATAATCTGAGTGAAGATCACATTTTCTCCCTTTATCGTGTTTGCAATGAAAAGCTTAACTAGATTAGGATACATTCCTCTAGCTTGATAGGTTATGAATCTCCCAACCCAAAGCATTAAACAATAGCAAAATATCAGGAAATTCATCTCTAAAAAACTCAAGGTCTAAAACCTTTGAGAGTTATGGTGTGATCCCAAGAGGGGAGTGAATTGGAATTTAAAAATATTTTGCTAATTTAAACCTCACCAATTCACCACATTAAATCTCATTTAAAAATTAAAGCGTGTATGAAAAATAAGAATGACGATAGATAAACATTCATACACATGCGGAAATTAAAGTGCGGAATTTACATGAGAGAGAGAGAGAGAGAGAGAGAGAGAGAGAGAGAGAGAGAGAGAGAGAGAGAGAAGACTTGCCTACATCCCCGCCTCAAGCCAAATAAGCTTAGAGGATTTCACTACCATTGCTCACTTAACGGGTGGAGCGACACTGTTACAGCCTCTCCTTGCGGGGCAAGGTAAACCCCAACTCAAATTTCGAGGATGAGCCACAACCTACAACTACACCTTACAGAACGGTGCTCCTAGTTCTCCTAACTAGGTCTAAACCAATCTGGTGCACGTTACAGGCCAGTGTAATCTTCTTCCGACCATACACTAGAATACAACAATAATAAAAATTTGCGTACAAGAGAATGCTTCTCAGATAAGCAAAGATATACACAATGAAAGCTCTAATATGCACACTTAAATGATTTAAAATGAAGCTCAATAGAGTTATTATTTTTCTCTCAAAAATATTTTTTAATAAAATGTGAGAGTATGGAAAATGATTTCTTTTTAAAATGACCTTTTAAACACTTTCAAAAACTAAAAGACTTCCAAGCAAAATATATTGGATTGAATATGTGCTCTAACCTTTTCTCAAGAAGCCTATCAAGCGAAATGTATATCAATTAATACATGCTCAAAGTTTACTTGAATACCCCAAATAATTTCTCCAAAAAAATATTTTTCGAATAAAAGAATAGGAGAACAAGGGATTTCTTTCCCAAATGATTGACCTTCAAAAATAAGGCTTTCAAGTTATATATATATATATATATGAATGATGATATAAGCTTAAGCCTTTTTCAAATAAAGTCCCAATAATATTTTTCTCTGAAAAGATATTCATAAAGAGTAGGAGAAATATGAACTTTGATTTTCAAAATAATAAGGAGGCTTGCAAGCTATATATTATGAAAGTGAATATAAGCTTAGGCCCTCCAATAAACCCTTAAAAGGTTTTCCCCCAAAAATAATTTTTCAAATTAAAGGAGTATGGGAGAAATTTAAACTTTGAAAATTATACAAAGGCTATCAAGAAATATATATATATACACACACACACACATACATACATATATATAAACTTGAATATATATGCTCAAGCCTTTTTAAAACAAAACCCCCCAAAATATTTTTCTTCAAAAATATTTTCAAATGAAGAGTAGAGAAAAAACTTTGGTCTTTGGAAAACATGAAAATAAAAGGGCTATTAAGCACAATATATATATAGGAAAGATAATATATGCTTAAACCTTTTAAAACAAAATTACCTCAAGAAAAGAAAAAGCCTTTGAAGCAAGAATATATGAGTTGATATTTGCTCCAAGCTTTCTTCAATAACCCACAAGATTTTCTCCCAAGAATAATTTTCAAAATGAAATAGTAGGAGAAATATGAAATTTAAAGTACAAAAGGGTATAAAAAATGAGGGAGAAACAAATAATAAGCAAGTATACTCTCAAGGGATTTTTCTCACCTTTTACAAGTACTTGGGGTTGATATTTATAGGTTAAAATCAAAACTAGCGATTTTATGGCCATTGGGGGAAGATATAATATTATATTTTGAAAAACTAGTCGTTTTTGCCCGTTGGGGCGCCCGTTGTGCGAACACCCTTTAGTGTTTTGGACATAACATTTACTATAGAGCTTAAAATTAGATGTTATTGGTGTAAACAGAAATCTAAGAGAAAATCCCACAACTTTTATGTTTAATACTTTTTAAGATAAATAGTTATGGATTGATAAAAATGTCCATCAATGAGATAGAAGAAAAATGAAGGGAATTTTTCTACTACGTACACCTTTCAGTATTTTGGCCATAACCTTTTCTATACCACTCCAAATTGTACATTATTAGTATCATCAGAAATCTAAGAGAAAATACCACAACTTTAATGTTGAACACTTGTTAAGATAAGAAGTTATGGATTGATAAAAATGCTCATTTATACTATCTGGTCGACTGGCTGGTCAACTGACCCATTTGTAAAAATTAGTTTTTGCCTTCTTTTAACTTCAAAACCATTTTAGAACATGTGTATAAGTTAGGAATTTTATGAAAAAAGTTTTTCATGCTACTTGGAGGTCCTATGGTCAAATAAAATCATATGATATGCATGCACATTCAAACCTAATTACTATTACAACACAAAAAATAAACAAAAATATTCAAACTTTGCCCCTTCGTACACCATGGAATACGTCGGGATATGTTCATTTAGGTGCTCTTATGGCTTCCATATGGCATCCGTCATTTGTGCTTCTAGAAACATAAACATGTTCACACTTATTGCACAAATGAGATGTTGTGGTTTGTCATAATCAAAATACGGATCTAACTCAAAAAGTTAACAATTTCCCCCTTTTTAATGATGACAAACACAAGCAAAATTGGATATGCCTTACAAGGCTGCCCCTCACAATATGTATAAATTAAAAAATAATATTCAATGTAGTCCAATCGTAAACACGAAGACTTCAGAAATTTCTAAGTTATACATTTAAGTTCTGTGGTTCAATGTGTAGTATATGTTTGAAGCTTACTAAAAAAAAATATTCAATTAAGTACATTTATTATTTTTCATTTTCGTAAAATAAAAGTTGGAGAATAAATAAATTTTAATTTTGCACATAGATCTTCTCCCCCTTTTGTCATCAGCAAAAGGGTTAAAAAAAAATTCTTTGAAAAAGAGAACATGTAAACTTTCTCCTCTTTTGCCCTTGAATTTTAGAAATATCATGACAAAATGAATTGAAGGAAATTAAAAAACATATGTCATGAATTCTTTTAAACTCAGGGCAAAAGATAAGATATATCTTTTATAAAATTGGTTCTTGTCATAAAATATTTTAAAAAAAATTCCCCCTTAATGTTAACAATAAGTGTTGGGGACAATGCTTGCAATATAATAATTTTAATCACTAAAGATCAAGCAAGCAGAATTTTTGTGGTAGTTATTTAAGCACAGAAATTTCTTAAATTAACCAAAAAACTCAACCATATAGATCCAAAAAGGTAATTCAGACAATTTAATCCTAGATCACATGGTTGAAAAGAAGGTTATGGCAAAACAACATATTTCAATTTAAGATTTTAAATAAAATCATCATACTCTAATGCACATGCCGCAAAAGATTTCTAATCTAAGCTATAATGTTGGTGAGCATAACAAGATAGAAGTTTAATATTAAGGGTTTCCCCTTTCAATTTGAGTACGTGCTTAGATGCAATAAAATACTTACACTTTTCAAAAGTTGAATTTCGAGAAGAGTACTAATCAGTGTAAGCAGTTGATTTAAATATTTCTTCTGGATATTGATTAAATAATTTTCATTCAGCCAATAGAATCATTCTTATAGAGCACAAATGCATCAGAAGACAATATCAGATCATTTTATGTTCATAAACCCCAAGAACAATCCATATCATCTTATAGTTCTATAAAAACAGGATATGATGTTTATGATTTTCTTCAGCGCCTAAGGACTCAAAAACAAAAAAAAATGATGATTTGATGCACATGATTCTTCAAGAGTGTTACGTTAAAGCTCTCATTTTCTAATGATGGGGCTCAGCTCTCTTAAATATTTGCATGCACACATGAATGCATTTTAAGTTTAAGGATGATGTTCATTCAACATGCATTCATCATATGTTCTTCCTTTAAAAGATTTCAACATGCAGCAAATATTAATCGTTTAGCACACATGCATGACATATTGCATTTTAATTAGCATTCAATAGCCAATCAAGGTTTTACTAAAAATTATGCAATAACTGTGTAGTAGGGGTTTATCATAAAAAGACACAACTCCAATGAGTGTGTGAGATGAAAAACTACCCCTATTGTAACGACCCGGATTTTAAATGAAATTTAAATGATAAAAGAAAAGGGAAATGGAAGTTGGGAAAAGAAGGGATGCTGCCAAGCTTCGTCAACGAACACAGGGTTTCGTCAACGAAGGCTTTAAAGATTTTGTCGACGAACACAGGGCTTCATTGACGAGAAAATACCGAGAGGGGTTCTGAGGCAGCCTGAATTTCGTTGACGAATACAGGGTCTCGTCGACAAAGAACGGGTTCGTCGACGAAATCCCCAGTTTTATATATATGGAAAATCGGATTTTTAAAGCTTCTTTAAGAAGCTAACTCCCTCCCTCTCTTCCCTTTGGCTCTCTCTCTCTCTCTCTCTCTCATCATTTTTGGGTCAAGATATCCGTCGGATCGACAATCCGAAGTCACCACGACGCTCCTGGCGGAGTTCTCTTCAAATTTGCGGGAGCAGATTGTGGGAAAAAGCTAATCATCCCAAAGTTGAGGTAAGGCTTTTTAAGCCATATTTGGTCTTGCACTAGTTATAAGAAATGTTGTACGCATGAAAATACTAAAGTTTAATACTGGGGGTTTCCAGTTTCAGGGTATTGGTCAGGGAACCCCTTAGGTGTTAAACTTGAATGCTTTTGGGTAAAAACTTTCTACTCAATATTTGGGTTTTTGATAGTTGAGGAAAATATTGTATGCTTAGAAATAATGAACTTTAATTCTGAGATTTTTCATTTTCAGGGTGTTGAGTTAGGAACCCTGCGGGTACGGCGAAAATTTTCTTGAGGGCTTTGCAGGAGTCAGGTAAGAGGATAAACTAAGTTAGTACTGTTTTGGAAAATGCTTATATACATATAGTTATCATTTGATTTATAGAAAATGTATATGTTTATATATATATATATATATATATATGTCTTATATTTGCAAAATACTGTGAAAATGATCGTATGTTGAATATGTGGAAAATCTACTGTGGCATGAGTGAAAATGTTGTGAAATGTTTTTTTTCTGGGAATGTGGATGATATGGATTTTTATGATGGAAAACCAGCGTACGGGCCGAGATGTTTTTATATAAATATATGTGGATATGTTTGCCGACGTACGGGCCGTGCTATGTGATTTTCCAGCGTACGGGTTGTGCTATGTGATTTGCCGGTGTACGGGCCTTGCTATGTGATTTGCCGGTGTACGGGCTGTGCTATGTGATTTGCCAGCGTACGGGCCGTGCTATGTGATTTGCCGGCGTACGGGCCGTGCTATGTGATTTGCCGGCGTACGGGCCGTGCTATGTGATTTGCCAGCGAATGGGCTGTGCTATGTGTTTTGCCAGCGTACGGGCCGTGCTATGATAAAATGTGTAATATCGGCGTATGGGCCGATGATTTTCATGATACACGTGTATATGTGAAATGATATAATTGATGTGAAAATGAATGATATGAGATATCTATGTATCACAATTTTAGTATATGTATATGATATCAGAACCTGGTTGGCTTGGTTTAGGCTAGCACTTGCATGGTACCGTTGCTATGTGTCCATGGTCCTCGTGATCATGATATCTGTGTTAACGCCCTTGTACGGAGTGGAGATTGGATGGTCGATGTGGTTATGTTCAAGAAGTGTGCTGTTATCGCCCCTGGTATACAGACTAGTCTGGGTAGACCCACCGGACCTACAGACTAGACTATTGACTTGGCAGTGGTCGACCAACCATTGTCAGGTCTCGCCTTTGGGCCACACAACCCAGTCATGTGGGGGTAATATATGACAACAGCCAGCTAACCTACCAGGATTGTTTTTATGACATTATTATTATGATATTAGATGAGATATGTTTATGAAATGTAGTATGTTCTGCCGTGTTTTGATGTACTTATGTTTTCCCAGATTTGATAAACAGTATTGAATATGTTATGTATGATATGTAGAACACAGAATACTCATGTTGTCACACACTAGTATTAGTTTATTTCCCTTACTGAGAGGTGTCTCACCCCTAAATCTTATTAACTTTTCAGTAGCCCCTGATAGGAGAGCGGGAAAAGTCTCGCAGAATTAGTGTTGTTTATCTACCCTCTGCGAAGGGTAAGTTTTTGGTAGGGATTGTATGATTTTTGGTGGGAATTGTCACTTGATTCATTTTTGGGATGTACATGCTGAGAGATAGTGTTTGTAGTACTCTGGTATGTGTTATGCACATTATGATGAGATGTATATAATTTCATACTTTCTGCTGTGTAGGCTTCTGCTATATATTCTGTTATATCCTTGGTACCCACAGGTCCAGGTGGATGATGATCTGCTGAGCTGAATTGTGGGATATGTAGTATTGACTTTATGATTTGATGTTATAAAATATATATATATATATATATATATATGTGTGAAAATGAGCAAGTAGTGACACCTATGTCATGTAATTTTTCATGGTTACATGGACTTGAATTTTATTCCATGATATTTAACCATTTGGGTCCTACATGCAGTTATGCCCAAGGATCAGGTCCAAAAGGTGTCCATGAACTAGAATTTCCTAGACTTAGAGAATGTGCATAATTTAGGGCACTCTAGGAAAATTCAAGGGATTATTTAAAATTGTGCATGTTTTCAATTTGGAATATAACGTTAAGGATTTAACATACACCAACTTATTCAAATAATTTGCATGCATTTTAAAATTATTCATGAAGTTCAATCAGCATGCAACATTCTAAGTGACCCCTTAAGATTTAAAATACTAGGTTGGGCATGCATGGTCACTATACTAATACTACATAAGATTTATATAAGAATTTAGAATTTAAAAAAAATAAATAAATAAGTCTTATGGAGTCATGATTTTGGTAATTAGCCAACATGTATGACTGAAGATAATTATTTCATTTCAACATGCAGAGGCATTGTCAACTATTAGCATGCATTTCACAAAATCTGCATCATGCAGATGGCATTCAGGACAAGCATGCATTTCAGTATAACCAATCAATATAAACTATCCATCAAATGATATAACATCTAGCAAGTAATGGATAGTAGCTTTCAGCTCAAATAACAAATCATCCATCAAATATAATTAAACTTTAAGCAAAGAATGGATATTTAGAGTTCAGTGTAGATCAAATAAGAATTCATGTCAAAAATCATCCATCCATTAGATAATATAAACATTTAGCGAAGATGGATATTGACATTCAGTTCATACAAAGCATCCAATATAAATGAAATGATAAAACTATTTAAAATAAGCACATGACAATTAATTGCATAATGGATGAATTTTTAAATTTGCTGCTCCCCCTCAATTATGCAGCCCAAGCATTAAATTTGTATGCTCTCAATTTCCATTTTTCACTTCAAAAATTTAGCCAAGGCTCTAGATTTTCAATAACATAACATTAGCTTTGAGTTCTTGGGCTTGACAAATTTAGCCACTTTTACATTCAACTCATTTTCCAAAGAAATTATATTTTCAATAAATATTATTTGGCATTTTATTCTTAGATTTAATCTAATATTTTGAACTAAGGGGATGAGCTTCAAATTGCATTTTAAAATGTTTAAATATTTAAGCTTCATAATGAGTTTAGGGTCAAATGGCATGTAGTACGATGATAAATTCCCTAAAGCTCAATTATTATGTGATGGACAAAAATATGCTATATTTAAAATATTTAAACTATATATAGCTTTAAGACATAAAAACACATATTTCCATTGGGAGTGGATTTTACCTAAGCATGTTATAGCCAATATTTTTTTAACCAATCATAATAACATATATGTATTAAGACAATAGTGCATTCTAAAATTTAATTTTCATATTGGCTTGCTTTTCTAATAATCTTAGTATAACAATAGTGCATACTTAAATTTAAATTTTTGAGCACAAAACACTATTTAAGCATTTAAAGCATTATAATCTCTTTTTAAAATAAATTCAAACATCTTATGAGCATTAATAAAATTTCTCTTAAAGACTCCTCATAAGATAACATGCGATCATAATATGATTCATATAAAAAGATTTAACATAATATACATCATATGAATCATTTCATGAAACATCCAATAAAGTAGAAGGAGGATAGATATACTTTTACATTTTACTCCTTCTTAGTTGTTCAAGCTCGAAATCCTTGGAAATGACGATCTCTTCTCTCTCGGTCTTTTCATACCTCTTATTATTCCCAAAAATTCCTAAGTACTACTACAAGATATAATTCTTTTTAAAAGCATTAGTAACTAAGGCACAATATGAAATGCATGATACTCAAAATGATATGCATTGAATTCATGTCACGCTCATTCAAATCATTTTCAAGTATGGGAAACTTTGCATTTTCAAAAACATTTTCCTTGAGATATAAAATTCCTTATCAATCACTTTCCAAATCCTCCAATCAATTAATTAAAAAAATTATTTTCAATATCCAAATAATAAAATCTACATAATAAAAACAGTGGAGGATATGCAAAGGAATAACCCTCAAAACAGGGATACACCAAAAATGAGCCCTTGCAATCTTTATGCAAAGACAGTTAAACTTATTGCAACCGGACTCTGACCAATTAAGAGTTATGGTGTGATCCCAAGAGGGGGGTGAATTAGGATTTAAAAATATTTTGCTAATTTAAACTTCACTAATTCACCACATTAAATCTCATTTAAAAATTAAAATGTGTATGAAAAATAAGAATGACAATAAATAAAAATTCATACACATGCAAAAATTAAAGTGCATTTAAATGAGAGAGAGAGAGAGAGAGAGAGAGAGAGAGAGAGAGAGAGAGAGAGAGAGAGAAGATTTGTTATTGAGGTTCAGCCAATCCTGCCTACGTCCCTACCTCAAGCCAAACCAGCTTATAAGATTCCACTACCTTTGCTCACTTACCGGTTGGAGCGACACCGTTACAACCTCTCCTTACAGGACGAGGTAAACCCCAACTCAAATTTCAAGGCTAAGCCACAACCTATAACTACACCTTACAAAATGGAGCTCCTAGTTCTCCTAACCATGTCTAAACTAATCCGGTGCACGTTATAGGTCAATGCAATTCTCTTTCGACCACATGCCGAGAATACAACAATAATAAAAATTTGCGTACAAAGAGAATGCTTCTTAGATAAGCAGATATGTATACAATGAAAGCTCTTATATGCACTCTCAAATGATTTAAAAATGAAGCTCAATAGAGTTATGATTTTTCTCTCAAAAATATTTTTCAATAAAACATAAGAGTATGGAAAATGATTTCTTTTTAAAATGATCTTTTAAACACTTTCAAAAGCTAAAAGCAAAATATATTGAATAGAACATATGATCTAGCCTTTTCTTAGAAGCTTATCAAACAAAATGTATATCAATTAATACATGCTCAAAGCTTACTTGAATACCCCAAAGAATTTCTCCAAAAAAAATATATTTTTCAAATAAAAGAATAGGAGAAAGATTTCTTTCCCAAATGATTGACCTTCAAAAGTAAGGCTTTCAATCGATATATATATGAATGATGATATAAGCTTGAGCCTTTTTCAAATAAATCCCCAATAATATTTTTCTCCTAAAAGATATTCAAAAAGAGTAGGAGAAATATGAACTTGGATTTTCAAAATAATAAGGAGGCTTGCAAGCTATATATTATGAAAGTGAATATAAGCTTAAACCCCGCAATAAACCCTTAAAAGGTTTCCCCCAAAAAATAATTTCTCAAATAAAAGGAGTATGGGAGAAAGTTATACTTTGAAAATTATACAAAGACTATCAAGCAATATATATATATATATAAACTTGAATATATATGCTCAAGCCTTTTTAAAACAAAACCCTCCAAAATATATTTCTCCAAAAATATTTTCAAATGAAGAGCAAAGGAGAAACATTGGTCTTTGGAAAACATGAAAATAAAAGGGCTATTAAGCACAATATATATATATATATATATATATATATATATATATATATATATATATGAAAGATAATATGTGCTTAACCTTTTTAAAACAAAATTACCTCAAAAAAAAAAAAAAGCTTTTGAAGCAAGAATATATGAGTTGATATGTGCTCCAAGATTTCTTCAATAACCCACAAGATTTTCTCCCAAGAAGAATTTTTAAAATGAAATAGTAGGAGAAATATGAAATTTAAAGCACAAATGGGTATAAAAAATGAGGGAGAAACAAATAATAAACAAGTTTACTCCCAAGGGGTTTTTCTCACCTTTTACAACTGCTTGGGGTTGATATTTATAGGCTAAAACCAAAACTAGTCGTTTTATGGCCATTAGGGGAAAATATAATATTATATTTTGGAAAATTGGCCATTTTTGCCCGTTGGGGCCCTTTCTACGCAAGCACCCTTCCGTTTTTTGGACATAACGTTTACTATAAAACTCCAAATTGGACGTTCATGGAATCAACAGAAAGCTAAGAGAAAATCTCACAACTTTTATGTTGAATACTTATTAGGATAATAAGTTATGGATTGAGAAAAATGCCCATCAATGAGACGGAAGAAACATGAAGGGAATTTTTCTACTATGTACGCCTTTCAGTGTTTTGGCCATAACCTTTTCTATACGACTCCAAATTGGACGTTCTTAAAATCAATAGAAAGCTAAGAGAAAATACCACAAATTTCATGTTGAACATTTATTAAGATAAGAAGTTATGGATTGAGAAAAATGCTTATTTATACTATTTGTTCGGTTGGCTGGTCAACTAACCCCTTTGTAAAAATTAGTTTTTGCCTTCTTTTAACTTCAAAACCATTTTAAAACGTTTGTATAAGTCAGGCATTTTATGAAAAAGTTTTGTCATGTTACATAGATGTCCTATGGTCAATTTAAGGTCATTGTTTGAGATTCAAATAAAATCATATGATATGAATGCACATTCAAATCTAATTACTATTACAACACAAAAAATAAACAAAAATCTTCACGCTTTGCTCCTTCACACATCATGGAATATGTAGGGATCTGTTCATTTAGGTGTTGTTATGGATTCCATATGGCATCCATCATTCATTCTTGGAGAAACATAAACATGTTCACACTTATTGCACACATGAGATGATGTGGTTTGTCATAATCAAAATAGGGATTGGACTCAAAAAGTCAACAACTTTACAGAATATGGGTTCAGTAAATCGAAGATGCTTCCTATAGATTTCCTTTGCTTGAGGCGTCATCAACCATTTCTCAATATCGTTGGAGTCATCTTCCCCAGAAGAGGGATCTTGATTTTCTGCATGCTTGGTTCTAGGAATATTCTTGAAGAAACTAACCGTTGAAATCCTTGAAAACGAAGTGGGAATTAAATTTGAACGATCTTTGAAAGATTAAACGGTTTAATCTTCAAGAAATATGACTTGAAGATGAAAGAGAGAGACTTTGGGAGAGTGGATGTACAATTTTAGTTGACTAAGATGTGAAAAGTTAGGATTTTTACAAGCAGTAAAAACATGTACCTTCGCAGGTCAGTCGACTATGCTCAAAGAGTCAGTCGCTTAACATGTGTATTTCCTTGAATTTCACAAGTCAGTAGCCAGTCAATCGACTGCGCTTAAGGAGTTAGTCACCTGATGAGCCTAAACCTGAAATACTTAGTAAGTCAATGTAGTTTTAGTCGGCTGAAACTAAAGTTTCAGTTGCCTGTCCTTCAGGGCTTATGACTTGCATATTCTTTTTAGCTTATCCACTTATACACAATAAAGTATTTTTCTCAAATCACCTATCTACTATATAATAAACCTAATTCTCATCATATTGAGATGAAACTATCCTCTGAAAGAGGTTTGGTAAAGATTTCAGCCCATTGTTAATCTGTATTTACAAATTCAAGAAGTATATCTTCCGTTTGCACATGATCTCTAAGGAAATGGTGTCGAATGTAAATGTGCTTAGTTCTTGAGTAAGAGATAGGATTCTTTGCAATATTATGGGAGTTGAATTATCACATTATTGGTACAGCCAAATATTCCAAGTTGAAATCCTTAAGTTGTTGTTTTATATAGAGTTTGTGCACAACAACTACCTGCTACAACGTATTTAGCCTCAGCAGTAGACAATGCCACAGAATTCTGTTTCTTGGAGAACCAAGACACCAGAGATCGTCCTAAAAAGTGGCAAGTACCACTTGTACTTTTTTTGCCTATCTTACATCCTGCATAATCTGCATCCAAATTGATTATCATTTCAAATGTTGTGTCTTTAGGATACCAAAGACCGAAGTCAATAGTACCTATCAAATATCTCAATATCCTCTTTATAGCTATGTGGTGAGATTCTTTAGGATCTTCTTGAAAGCGAGTGCACATGCAGACAGTGAACATGATGTCAGGTCTACGACCAGTCAAATAGAGCAAGCTACCTATCATGCCTCAGTAGTATTTTATATCTACTGGCTTTCCTTCTTCATCTTTATCAAGATTAATGGAAGTACTCATTGGAGTTCCCAATGGCTTTCCTCCTTCTATGTCAAATTTCTTTAGCAAGTCACTTATATACTTTGATTGATTGATGAACGTGCCAGTCTTAGCTTGCTTGATCTGAAGATTGAGGAAATGTGTGAACTCACCCATCATGCTCACCTCAAACTCATCTTGCATGCATTTGGTGAAGTCTTTGCATAAAACCTCATTAGTAGCACCAAAGATAATGTCATCAACATAACTTTGTATGATAAGCATATCATTATCTTTAGACATAATAAATAGGGTGGTATCCATTTTCCCTCCAAAGAAACCATTTTCTAACAAGAACCACTTAATCATTTGTACCAAACTCTAGGAGCTTATTTCAATCCATATAGGACTTTTGTTAGTCTAAATACATGGCAGGAAAGTGAAAGTCTTCAAACCCTGGTGATTGTGCAACATACACTTCTTCATTTATGAATCCATTTAGAAATGCCCTATTTACATCCATCTGATAAAGTTTGAAATTCTTATGGGATGCATAGGCTAGCAGCATTCTTATTGCTTCCATTCTACCTATTGGAGCAAAGGTCTCATCATAGTCTATTCATTCTTCCTGATTGTAACCTTGAGTTACCAGTCTAGCCTTATTATGGACTACAATTTTGTTTTCATCTTTTTTATTCCTAAATACTCATTTAGTTCCAATTATAGAGTGACCAGCAAGATTGGGAACTAACTTCCAAACCTTACTCCTAAAATTGATCAATTCCTCTTGCATGGCAGCTATCCAGGATTCATCATTAATTGTTTCCTTTATGTTCTTGGGTTCCTCTTGAGACAAGAACGCACAATGATCGCACAAATTCTTTAATAATGATCTCGTGGACACTCCTTTTTAGGGTTCACCTATAATTTGATCAATGGGGTGATTTCCTAGGTCATCTTTGTCATTTAGGACAAAACACTTGCATCCAAACACATGGAAGTAAGATATATTCGATTTTCTTCCTTTCCAAAGTTCATATGGAGTCTTTTCTAGGGTGGTCCTAAGTGAGACTCTATTCATTACATAGAAAGTGGAGTTCACTGCTTCAGCCCAAAAATATTTAGACAAGTTATGGTCATTTTGTAATGACCCGAAGTATAATGGTATTTAAATAATAATTAAAAGAGTAGAAAAGTGAAACAGGGAAAAGGGGGCACAGCAGGCTAGCGTTCGTCGACGATGTTGCATTATGAGCTCATCAACGAAGGTGAATTTCGTCAATGAGAAGATACTGAGAGGATTTTTGGGCGACTCTGAATTTCGTTGACGAAGGGGAGAGTTCGTCGACGAATTGCCTATTGACCTCGTCGATGAGGTGACGTGGCTCGTCGATGAAGCCCCTAGTATAAATAGTGTAAAACTCAGTTTTAACACGGGAAAAAAAAATCAGAAATCACTCCCTCTCTCTCTCTCCTTACGGTTTCTCTCTTCTCTCTCTTCGATTTTGGCTCTGTCGTTCGCTGGATCGACGATCTGGGGCCACCACGACGCTCCTAGGGAAGTTCTCTCCAAATCTGTCGAAGCGGATCGCTGGTGGAAGCGATTTGAAATTTATCCCTAAGTTGAGGTAAGGCTTTTTTATGCCAAATTTGATCTTTTCACAGTTATAGGAAATGATACTCATATGAAAATACTGAAGTTCAGTTTTGCGAGTTGTTGAATTCAGGATGTTGAACAGGGAACCTTGCGGGTGTAGGACGAGTAGATTTTTAGGGGGTTTCTTTTCAGTATCAGGTAAGGGAATAAACTAAAACAGTTATTTTTCCATGCAAATTAGTATTATTTATCAGCAAATTAATTTTCAGAAAAGCATGTGTTATATTCGAATATTATTGAGAAAATGCATATTTGGGAAAATACTGCTGTTATATAGAAAATGTAATTTTAGAATGAAATGTATGAATTTACTCAGCATTGTGTGGCATGAACATTATTTTATGTGACAAGTATTATAGCAATTTTACGAGTGAAGCATGTTTTCAGGAATTATGAAATAATATAGTGCATTATGATTTTGAAAAAACATGATAATTGATTTATTTATTCAGAATGATATATATATATATATATATATATATATTTATATATATGAGATATTCAGCACGAGACTGTATTTATGAAATATTCGGCGCAAGGCCGTATTTATGAAATATTCGGCGCGAGGTCGTATTTATGAAATGTTCAGCACGAGGCCATATTTACGAAATGTTCGGCGCGAGGCCGTATTTATGAAATGTTCGGTGCGATGCCGTATTTATGAAATTATAGAAAATGCTATCAATTCCTTTATGTTAAATGCTATATTATCATGTATTATATGTTATTAGAACCCGGATGTTAGTTTAGTTCAGTTTCAAGAGCATAGTACCGTAACTATATAGATTAGATATCTATGTTCAGATTGGTGCTAACCACCCCACGAGGGGGTAGGAGATGGATAGTCGATGTGGCTTTCAGTGTAGAGTTGTAGACGTCCACCTAGCAGTCCGTACCAGAGTGTGGTGGGCCCATCGTACTTACAAACATTTTTGACTCGACAGTGGTCAACCAGCCATTGTCAAGTCCCTTCTTCGGGCTACACAACCCGTCATGGGGGGTAATACATGACATTACCTAGCTATTCATCTTGGGTATGTTTTCAGTATTATCAACTATAATAGACATTTTATAAACGATATGATTTATTAGAAAATATGAACGTATATGATTATTCAGTATGTTATGATGAATGTTTACAGATATATAAAATGTATTGTATATGTATAATTACATTAAATGATCATGTTGCCACACAGCTGTATTTAGTTTATTGTCCCTTACTGAGAAGTGTCTTACCCCAAAACATTAAATGATTTTCAGGAAACCCATAAAGACCGACGGAGCATGACCATCGTTGAGTCGATTGTACTGCCCTACTAGGAGGGTAAGTTTAGGCTAGGGTCAAGAGATTGTTGTTATGGGATCCTAGTTGTATTTTTGATATTTTGAGGTTGTATATGAATACAGTATTACTGGGGATTGTAGTCAGCTCTGGTATTTATATTTTATGGTTATGAAAATATGATTTATATTTACTGCTACTTAGGTTTCCGCAGTGAATGACAGAGATGTCCCTGTTACTCATGGGTTCAGGTTGACTTTGTTATTAAGTATGTTTTATTATATAAATATTTAAGCAGGTAGTTACATATTTAGCATGGTCCTAGACATCTCCTGAAGTGACCTATTTTTCCTCTCAACAACTCCATTTTGTTGAGGTGTACGAGGAGCTGAGAAGTTGTGTGATATTCCATGTTCAGTACAATAATCCTTAACATCTCTATTTTTGAATTCTCTCCCTCGATCACTCCTAATATTTTGAATGTCATATCCCTTTTCATTTTGAAGCTTCTTGCATAAGTTGATCAACATCTTACGTGCTTCATCTTTGAAAGATAAGAAGATCACCCAGGTAAATTTGGAGTAGTCAACAACAAAAAACAAATGCATATTGCTTTCCTCCTAGGCTTTGAGTTCTAGTGGGACCAAATAGATCTAGCTGAATAAGCTCTAGTGGTCTACCAGTAGAGATATGCTTTTTCTTCTTAAATCTTGTCTTGGTTCGCTTCCTAAGTTGACAAGCATCACACACTTTGTCTTTAATAAACTTAGTGCTAGGTAAGCACCTGACTAAGTTTTTCGTTGCTAATTTGGACAACAAATCCATACTGCTTGTCCTAATATCCTATGCCACGACCAACTAATCTCATTCATGGGTGTGAAGCATTGAACTTCTTGAGATATTAGGTTTTTAAAATTTATGCAATATACATTATCAACCCAATTAGCAATAAACAATGTTTTATGCATTTTACAGTCCTCAACTGTGCATTTTTTTTGTTTGAAGGTTCTTGAAAGCTTTTATCACTTAGTTGACTAATGTAAGCATAATATGTTTTAACCCTTCAACTAACAACACATCATCAATCTCCAAGGAGGGCTTCTTACCAACTCTACCGATGCCAATAATTTTGCCTTTAGCATTGTTTCCAAAGGTGACATATACACCACCATCCTTTAATGTTAATGAGGTGAACTTGAACTTATCTCTGGTCATATGCCTCAAGCACCCACTATCCAAGTACCATTTATCTTTTGTTAGTGTGGACCTAAAGCATACCTACAAGAAGGGATTCAAGGTTTTAATTTTGGTACCCATACCTTCTTAGGTCTTTTTGGATTTGATGTATTTTCAGTTTTTGCTCTCCATACTTTCTTAATTTTAGCATTCTTTCTTTTTTATGGACATTCAAATTTTATGTGCCCTTTTTCCTTACATAAGAAACACATAGGGTTTTCATACATATTGACTGAAGATTTATCAACATAATTTTTGGAGGCTTTTACAAAGTACCCCATGTAGAGGTTCTTTGGCTTAGTGTTCTTAATTCCATTAAAACCTATTCCTTATTTGTCCAAGGACATTTGTTGAACTCAAACAAGTTTATCAAAGTTCTCTTTTCATCTAGTAAAGTTGTATATGATTTTAGTTTGGTCCTCAACTTAACTTTTAAGACTACAAATGTCTATGTCTTTTGCACTTTCACCATTTATTTGTAATTGAACTAGTTCCTGAGATATTTGATTAACTTTACCGCGTGAGTTCATCAACAGTCCTTTTCTTTTTCAGTTAATCTAGAAGATTTTAGTTGGTTCACAAGTGTTTCATTTTGTTGTCTTAGAGCTATATTCCTCTTGGACACTTTTATGAATCTATTATGTAATGAAAATAATTTAGATTGGATTTCCCTATATGAAGGCATACTTTCAGATGATTCATTACAAGATTCATCACTAGTTTCATAAGGTGAGGTTGAATAGGAACTTACCTCGTTGTCTCTCTCCGTGAGGCACATGTTAGCCATCTCACGATCATTTGATTCACTCTCTGAGTCACTTGAACTTGAGTCATCCCAAATTGCTTTCATTGTTCCCTTTTTCTTTTTCTTGGCATCTTTCTTGATTTGTGGACAATCAGGTTTTATATGTCCTACTTTCTTACAATTATAATAGGTATAAGGTTCATTATTTGTTTCTCTCTTATTTTTCTCACCCTTATCTGTTTTTGATCCTCTAGATTTTCTAGCAAATCTCTTGTTCTTATTAAAGAATTTGCCTAAGCATCTAGTGAACAAGTCTAGATCATCGTCATCTCCCTCATCATCCTCTTCCTCACTAGAACTATCTTTTGAAGCTTTTAGGGCTATTGTTTTCTTTTGTTTATTACCCTCAGCAGCTCTTCCATTGATCGCCATCTCATACGTGAAAAGCAAACCTATTAATTCATCTAAGGAAGTGGTTTTTAGATTTCGTCCTTCAGTTATGGCAGTGGCCTTAGGTTTCCAAATAGGAGGAAGTCCTCTTAGAACTTTCCTAATCATCTCATAGGTAGAATAGCTTTTAGCTAGTGCATTAAGGGAGTTAATTATATGGGTGAACCTAGTGTACATACTAGTTATGGATTATTTTGGGTTCATCCTAAAGGCCTTATACTTGCTGGTGAGCATGTCAATCCTATTGTCCCTAACATCTACGGTTCCCTCATAGGTAACCTCTAACTTGTCCCAAATTTCCTTAGCTGATTTACAACCCATATTTCTATTGAATTTGTTCGCATCTAAGGCACAATACAGCACATTCATTGCACTAGAATTAATTTGTATTTGTTTCATGTCTACATCAGTCGATTCCTTTTCTTCTTTAGGGACTTCTTTGTTGTCTACAACTTTAGCATGAATCATGTCATCATGTGTGACTACTTTCCATATCTTATAATCCGTGGTTAGCAAAAATATCCTTATTCGTTGTTTCCATAAGGTGTAGTTTTCACCGCAAAAAATGGGAGGTCTAGATAAGGATTAGCCTTCACCTAAAGGGGATACTCCTAACTTTACCATAAGAATATTTATGTAGCTACTTGTTAGGATATACTACAACCTACGCTCTGATACCAATTGAAATTAGGATGTATTCCCAAGAGGGAGGGTGAATTGGGTTATTTAAAAATTGATTTGCAGAATTTTAAATACTTCAACCCTTAACTATATTATCTTCCAATTCAATCAAGATTTCTATTTAGCTATACAAGCTATAGAAGTAAGAAGTCCTAAGTATGAATGTGAATATCAATACCCAATCTGAATTTATAAAGTGAAATAAAAATTAATACAATCAGATAAGCCCTTCGTTTGGAATATGATTTCCAACTATGAACAATAATGTATTCAAGAATAAATTTAGTGATTCAATTTATGTCTCAATGATGTGATAGAGATTAAGAACTAATTTTCATCAACAAATAAATTTTCTTCCAATACATATTTTGTAAATCACTTGTTTAGCTTCAGCATTTATGCTTTAATCTGAAAATCAATTTACAACTTGTTCCTCCTCGGATATATTACTTGCAAATTCAGAGTTATATGTTTATCAGAAATTTTAATCCAACAACTCAACCATATAGCAGATACAAGTTCAATCACAACCAACCAATATTCAGCAAGACTCAGTATTTAACAAGTTTAGAATTTCAGCACAATATGATGTTCAACAAGAATGGATATTCAACCGATTTTTGATATTTAGCAAGTTGATGATGAAAGTATCCAATATTCACAAGTATTTAATATTCAACAAGATTCAATATTTAATATGATTCGATATTCAGCACTATTCAATATTCAGCAAAATGATAAAGAAAATATATTCAAGCATACAAGTTATATCTTGCGGAAAGTAAACAGAGTAAGGAAGAAGAAGCTGAACACCGTTGTTTTCACAAGGTTCGGCCACAGCGTACATCCTTGCCCCAAGCAACCCGCTGTGAGGATTTCCTTTACCAACTTCATTACCAGGTGAAGTTACAACCTCTCTCCCTCAAAGGTGGAGTTTGCCTCTCTAATGAGAATCCCCTCTCTCTAGGCAATGATTCAATACCTGAACCGTCTAACAATACAACAAACAGCAAAGAATCGCTTGTACAATGAAAAGCTCTTTAGATGAGCAGATTAGTACACGTTAGAGCCAAAAATAATACTTCAAATAAACAATATGAAAGTTTGAAGCTTGAAAGTATATCACCATAACTAATTCAAACGTATGAGATTTGAAAGATTATATCAGTTTTCTAAGAGAACTCAGCTAGAACTCAGCAATTTTTCAGAAGAGTATAACCAACAGAATTTTCAGAGTTTTTGTGTGTCATTAATGTGCAAAAATAATACGTTTAAATAGTGCACTAGGGTAACCAACCATGCCCTTCATATTTTTCCTAACCCATTTTCTTAATGGTAGTAGATGAAAACATGTCATAGCAGGTATGAGTTATGAATATGGTAGATGTTGACTTTGGTGCAATCCCAAAAGGGGGGTGAATTGGTGATTTAAAATTTTCTTCCTAGGTCAACCAGTCTAGTAACAGTATTACGCAACCTAGGGACAACCTAAGTATGTATGATGCTACAAATATGATATATATTAATCAATTTTAGTATATGCAACACAATTCCAGTATCTCTCAATCACATTCAATAATGTGTCAATTAGATATGCATAATATTCAATAAGGAAACTAAATCAAGCACATCGTAGAATATAATGCAGGAAAAGTAAAAGTGTCACCAAATATGATATCGGGGTTCGGCCATTACTGCCTACGTCCCCGCCTTGGCTCACAAATACAAGGATTCCACTAAGACTCCCTCCACGGGTGGAGCAGCATCGATTAAAACACCATACCAGGATGGTACACCTAACTTTCCTAATCAGGTCAATACAAATCCGGAACTTTTCACAAGGCAAGTCTCCCTCTTCAGGCACACTCCTGGAATACAATTAATCAGCTCAAATTTTGGCGTACAAATAAAGTGCTTTTATACAGGCACATATGTACCACAATATAGTCTAGATAAATATGCACTCATAGATGATAGAATTTATACCCAGTGCAAATAAAGTGTGCTAACACTCAATCTAATGTAAATACACAATCAGGACCTAGAGTGTATTTTCAAACAATCTTTGAAACAAAGTATCAATATTAATCAATCACCACAAGTTTCAAAGAGTTCCAAGTAGAGAATTCAAAATATCTCAAAAATAATTTTCTCAAAATAATAGCTCAAGATATATTTGAAAAGTATGCCTGTGAAAAAAAATTTGCCTAATTAAAAACACACAAGCTTAATGAGTCTTTCAATAAAGATGCAAAGATTCACTAGCTACAAATGTTTTCCCACACAAAGATTTACTAGTGAAAATCGGGGGAAAAACCTTATGCTCAACTCTCAATCTAAAAATCAAATATACAACACAATGAGATTTTCCTAGCAAAGAGAATAATGTATAACCACTCAAAGAACTCTCACAAGGATTGATTTAGCAAAGGAATAGTAGTATGTGAGGGTATAGGCTTTGTATTTGGAAAAAGGCTCTCTCAAAAATATAGAGAATATTTTTGCTAATCAAAGTGCTAATCCCTTGCTAATCTGAGAAAATGAACCCATATATATAGGCAGGGCCAAAATTATAATCGTTGGGGGTACATAGGGAATAATTAAATTTATTTTTAAATAGTTTAAGAAAATTAACCCTATTTAACCCCAATTAACCACTGTAAAATTTTGGCCAACCCGAGAGTTTCGGTCAATCGAGCCATAGATTTGGTCGCTTGAAAAGACACAGGAGAAAAAAAGTCAACTTTGAAGTTCGGGTGCCTAATCAAGGGTCCAATCTACTGACCAAGGCGATTTTCCAATTTTTCCGAGGTTCGGTTGCCTGAAACAAAGTTCAGCCTACCGAACTGCCAAGTTCGGTCACCTGAGGTGAAAATGAACTATAACTTCAGGTACCCGAGGACGTTAAAAAAAGTAAGAGTATAAGTTCGGTCGACCGTGGACACTCAGTTCATTCTAAGTTCGGTCACCCGAAGGCAAGTCAACTTTTTGACCCGTCAACAGTTTGGTCGACTGAGGCAATTTGACTTGCCTAGTTCGGTCGCCCGAAGCCCTTATGATTTTAAGCCTAAGTTCCATTATTTAATTTAAATTTACCCCTAATTACATGTGAGTGTAGTGGGGTCCTATGCACTAAGTGTGTAGGAACCTAAGGTCAATCTAGGGCAACCTGTGCATAAAGGTCTATCATGCATGATGTAGTTATTACAGACCATATTATATTATAGCCCAAAATGAAGAATATAAAAATTACAAATACAAATTAAGCACATTATTCTTCATTCTCCCTTGGAGTCACCATACGCCATCATGATATAACGTTCATTTCAATTCCATGCGTAGAGTGAACCTGCATGCGAGATCAGGGCAAACATCAGTACCAATGTATTTATCATTATCAAAATGGGATATAACCAACTAGGTCAATAGTAGATGACGTGGTAATTCCTAAATGATCAAAAATACCATTCAACACTCCTCCATAAGGTAAAATAACTTGTTTATCATCTTCTCATGTGATCATCCATTTTAAAATAAGATGAGCTAGATCAAGTGTCTTTCCTTTGAGCAGACACCACATCACAAAACAATAGAGTTAGGAAATGTGATCATGTGATCCTACCCAAGGCAGAATATTGTACGATGAATTTCTGTAGAATTTCTACTTAAAGGTTTAACTGATGATATAGTGGAGGATTGCCAAAATAAACAGGAGCTTCTTTCATTATCAATGGCAAAAATTCCTCAAGAGTAAAACCTTGTTCCATTATCCAAGACGTACCAATAAGTGGACATTCAAAATCTCCATTTTGAATTTGAAATCTAGTAGCTAAAGTTTGTGGAGTGATGGCAAACATTTGATCCATAATCTGAGTGGAGATCACAGTTTCTCCCTTTATCATGTTTGCATAGAAAAGCTTAACCGGATTAGGATACGTTCCTCTAACTTGATAGGTTATGAATCTCTCCCAACCTAGAGCATTAAACAATGGTAAAATATTAGGAAATTCATCTCTAAAGAACTCAAGATCTAAAACCTTACCAAATATGAGTTTGGTAGATCAAAGATGCTTCCTATAGATTTGCTTTGCTTGAGGCATCATCAACCATTTCTCAATATTGTTGGAGTCATCTTCCCTAGAGGAGGGATCTTGATTTGCCTTATGCTTGGTTCTAGGCATATTCTTGAAGAAACTAACCGGTGAAATCTTTAAAAACGAAGCGGGAATTAAATATTGAAGGATCTTTGAAAGATTAAACGGTTTAATCTTTGAGAAATATGACTTGAAGATGAAAGAGAGAGAGACTTTGGGAGAGTGGAGGTATAATTTCATTTGACTGAGATGTGAAAAGTTAAGGTTTTTACAAACAGTAAATATATATATCGTCCCAGGTCAGTGGACTATGCTCGAAGAGTCAGTCGCCTGACACATATATTTCCTCGAATTTTACAAGTCAGTAATGAGTCAGTCAACTGCACTTAAGGAGTTAGTTGCCTGATGAGCCTGAACCTAAAATAATTAGTAAGTCAGTGTAGTTTCAGTCGACTGATACTAAAGTGTCAATCGCCAGTCCTTCAGGGCTTATGACTTACATATTCTTTTTAGCTTATCCACTCATACACATTAAAGAATTTTTCTCAAATCACCTTTCTACTATGTAATAAACCTAATTCTCGTCGTATTGAGATGAACCTATCATCTAAAAGAGGTTTAGTAAAGATCTCAGCCCATTGTTCACCTGTATTTACGAATTCAAGAATTATATCTTCCTTTTTGCACATGATCTCTAAGAGAATGATGTTGAATGTCAATGTCCTTTCTTCTTGAGTGAGAGATAGGATTCTTTGAAATATTTATGACACTTGTATTATCACATTTGATCGATGCAATCGAATATTCCAAGTTGAAATTCTTTAGCTGGTTTTTTATATACTTTGATTGATTGATGAACATGCTAGTCTTAGCTTGCTTGATCTAAAGACCAATGAAATATGTCAACTCACCCATCATGCTCATCTCAAACTCGTCTTGCATGCATTTGGTGAAGTCATTGCATAAATCCCCATTAGTAGCACCAAAGATAATGTCATCAACATAAATTTGTATGATTGCATATCATTATCTTTAGACTTAATAAATAGGGTGTTATCCATTTTCCCTCTAAAGAAACCATTTTCTAACAGGAAGCCACTTAATCGTTTGTACCAAGCTCTAGGAGCTTGTTTTAATCCATATAGAGCTTTTGTTAGTCTAAATTAATGGTCAGGAAAGTGAAAGTCTTCAAACCCTAGTGGTTGTGCAACATACACTTCTTCATTTATGAATCCATTTAGAATTGCACTCTTTACATCCATCTGATAAAGTGTGAAATTCTTATGGGATGCATAGGCTAGCAACATTCTTATCACTTCCGTTCTAGCTGCTAGAGCAAAGGTCTCATCATAGCCTATTCCTTCTTCCTGATTGTAACCTTGAGCTACCAGTCTAGCCTTATTACGAACTACAATTTCATTCTTATCCTTCTTATTCCTAAATACCCATTTAGTGCCAATTATAGAGTGATTAGTGGATCTATGAACTAACTTCTAAACCTTACTCCTTTCAATTGATTCAATCCCTCTTGCATGGTAACTATCTAGGATTCATCATTAATTGTCTCATTTATGTTCTTAGGTTCCTCTTGATACAAGAACGCACAATGATTGTACAAATTCTTTAATGATGATCTAGTGGACACTCCTCGTTAGGGTTCACCTATAATTTGATCAATGGGATGATTCCTTACGAACTTCCACTCTTTAGGTAATTCAGATTGATTATGAGAGTTATCATTGGAAGGTGTGCTCATTTCATTACTCTCATCTTTTATTTCATGAATTGTTAAGTCTTCTAAACCTTTTCTTACTTCAACTTCATCAACATCAATAGGTTTAGGGGCAACTGGATTTGCCTCATCAAATGTTACATAAATGGATTCTACAATTGAAAGAGTCCTTTTACTGTATACTTTAAAAGCTTTGCTATTTTCAGCATATCCTAGGAAGATTCCTTCATCTGATTTAGCATCAAACTTTCGTAGGTCATATTTGTCATTAAAGACAAAGAACTTGCATCCAAACACATGGAACCAAGATATATTTGGTTTTCTTCCTTTCTAAAGTTCATATGGAGTCTTTTCTAGGGTAGTCCTAAGTGAGACTCTGTTCATTACATAGCAAGCAATGTTCACCGCTTCAGCCCAAAAATATTTAGGCAAGTTATGCTCATTCAGCATGGTCCTAGCCATCTCATGAAGTGACCTATTTTTCCTCTCAACAACTCCATTTTTTTTAAGTGTGCGGGAGGCTGAGTAGTTGTGTGATATTCCATGTTCAGTACAATAATCCTCAACATCTCTATTTTTGAATTCTCTCCCTTGATCACTCCTGATGTTTTGAATGTCATATCCCTTTTCATTTTGAAGCTTCTTGCATAAGTTGATCAACATCTTACATGCTTCATCTTTGTAAGATAAGAAGATCACCCAGGTAAATATGGAGTAGTCATCAACAATAACAAATGCATATTGCTTTCCTCCTAGGCTTTGAGTTCTTGTGGGACCAAATAGATCTAGATGAATAAGCTTTAGTGGTCTACCAGTAAAGATATGCTTTTTCTTCTTAACGCTTGTCTTGCTTTGCTTCCTAAGTTGATAAGCATCACACACTTTGTCCTCTACAAACTTAGTGTTAGGTAAGCCCCTGACTAAGTTTTTCGTTGCTAATTGGGACAACAAATCCATACTAGCATGTCCTAATTGCCTATGCCCCAACCAACTGATCTCATTCACGGTTGTGAAGCATTGAACTTCTTGAGATATCAGGTTTTTAAAATTTATGCAATATACATTATCAACCCAATTAGCAATAAACAGTGTTTTATGCGTTTTACTATCTTCGACTGTGCATTTTTCTTGTTTGAAGGTTACTTGAAAGCCTTTATCACTTAGTTGACTAATGCTAAGCAGATTATGTTTTAACCCTTCAACTAACAACATATCATCAATCTCCAAGGAGGGTTTCTTACCAACTTTACCAATGCCAATAATTTTGCCTTTAGCATTGTCTCCAAAGGTGACATATCCACCACCATCCTTTAATGTTAATGGGGTGAACTCTGACTTATCACTAGTCATATGCCTCGAGCACCCACTATCTAAGTACCATTTATCTTTTTTTGGTGTGGACCTAAAGCATACCTACAAGAAGGGATTCAAGGTTTTACTTTTGGTACCCATACCTTCTTAGGTCTTTTTGGATTTGATGTATTTTTAGTTTTGGCTCTCTATACTTTCTTAATTTTAGAATTCTTTCTTTTGTATGGACATTCAAATTTTATGAGCCCTTTTTCCCTACATAAGAAACATGTAGTGTTTTCATATGTATTAACTAAAGATTTATGGCAAGCATCCATTTAGTAATGAGGGATGGAAGGTCAAGATGCTTGCCAGTATAGAGACACCATAGGATAATACAGTCGAGATATGGCAGGTTGTCTCTAGACCGGCTATGAGGAAGAATATTGTATATTAGGATTACATGGATGATTTTAGCTTCAAGAGTGAGTTTCTTGTAAAGTGTAGGATGACCAAAGTAATCATTGGCTTCCTCTAATGCAAGTGGTAAAAACTCTTATGGAGTAAAATCTTGCTCCATTATCCATGAGGTTCCTACTTTGGGGCATCCAAACGCCCCATGCTCTATTTCGAAAATGTCATCTGGTCTTTGATCAGTCAAGTGGAAGGTTTTGGCAAGTAAGTTTTTGGAGTAAAAATCATCATCTTGAATAATATTGGCATAGCAAAGACGCATAAGGTTTCAAAATACACCCTTGGATTGATAGAACAAAAATTTTTCCTAACCAATATTTTTGAAAAAAATGACAGATATTTAGAAAGTATTGTTCGATGAAATGTAACTCAATAACCTTACCAAAGTTTGGTTCTAGAGTCTAAAGATATTTGTTATAAAGTTTCTTAGCACGAGGAGTAACCAGCCAGCGACTAATTCCTTCAAAATCATTTGTACCCGTGGGTTTTCTTCCAAAGCTTTTGATCCTAAGCATGATGATGGAGATTTAAGGACTAAAGGAGTGATCTTGAGGGAGAATCTAAGCTTAGAGAGGTCAAAAAGAGGGTTTCACATGTTTAAGTGAGAGAAACAGAGTGTTCAAGTGAGTGAAAAAACAAGACTTTAGGGTTTTATGCAAGGGTTAAGTTTTTAAATCCCTGTGATTCAATCGACTGAGTGTAGGGTTCAGTTGCGCAAGTCACCTGACGCTCCTAATTAATAAATCAGCATAGATTCGGTCGACCATGCTTATTCATTCGGTTGCTTGAGTCATTCAGTTGACTGACTTTTTTAAAAGTAATGGCGTAGTCCCTAGGGAGGGATGAATTGGGTATTTTAAAATAGTAATGTGCAGAAGCTTGATTTATTTTAAAAACTTACTTATCACATCCCCTAACTATTTCAATCACCAATGAAAAACTAAGCAGCGAACAACTATACCAATGAACACTCCTAAACATAAAATCAAGATACAAGATTTATTATTTCTCCAACAAATTAATATTGGTAACTAGATATATAACCAATTAAATATTCTTCTTGTATTTGAACAATTAATTAATCAATATTAAACAATTTCAGCATATTAAACCAAGTATAAATTTTCAGCTTGCAACAACGTTTGATCTCAATATATAGTTAAATCTTCCAAAACATCAACAAATCAATCTAAGCATTCATACCAATCCCAAGTCAATAAATCATTCAAACAGATGAATATCAATATATATGTGCAATAAATTAAAGAGATAATGGAAAGATGAACACTAAGATTTTTCACAAGGTTCGGCAATGTGCCTACATCCTTGCCTCAAGCAACCCACTATGAGGATTTCCTTAACTCTCTTCATTCAATAGGTGGAGTTACCTCTCTACTTTCAGTAGGTGAAGCACCTATCTCCGTTCAGTAGGTTAAGATCCCTATCTAGCAAGAGCACCCCTCTTGCTAGGTTGATTCTATCCCCGAATCGATAGTTTGTAAACAATTATAGCAGCAAATTTTCGTACAAGAAAAATTCTCTCAAAAGAGCTGATTTTTACATATTAAAATCAAATATGAAATTAGGATAGCTTCCCAAGAGGGGGGTGAATTGGGAATTTAAAAACTTTCTTTTTAATTCCTTTTAAGAATACTTAACTTCTTTTATTGTTTATCTAATTCTTTTACTTGTTTGTTTAATTTGTCAAACACACAATAACTTGGTTTCTTTTATACAATCAACAACACAAGCACTTAAACAACTAAATCACCAATCAACCTTTCAATTAACCACACTATCCAAACTAACCAAAGACAACTTGAAGGCAAACAACCAAACCAAAATTAAGATATACAGTAGTAAGAAATTAGGATGGTTGTTTGTTTATGTATGCCTTATAAATATGAATCAAGCCTTGTAGTTGAATGATATGCTTGTTAAAATAAATTTGCTTCTTATATATGATTTACAACCACACATCCACACTCTTCCCAAAATTCAGAATTCAAATAAACTCTTAGTTAATTTTCTTTAGGTGTTTTAACCAAGTAACATACTCCTGTATGGTTTCCGCAAAGTATGGTTTAACCAACGTACTCCCTTTCGGTTTCCGCAACCCAAATCAAAATTAAACTTTAAGTTTGTTTGATTTCCAAATAAACGTAATGTATATGATTTCAAATTTAAACCATCCACGCACTATAAATATGCTAAAAATAAAGAGTAAGGGAAAGAGAGAGTGAGACACAGGATTTTACGAGGTTCGGCTTCAACACAGCCTATGTCCTCACCTTTGGCAAAACCACCAAAGGATTCACTAAACCTGTTCCTTTATCGGGTGGAACAATACCTTTATACACTCCTTCAGAAGGCTAGAGCAGCACCTCTCTAAGCGATAATAACTCGCCTAGCCAACGATCCAGCAAACTTGGAATCGTCACAATCTACAAGAATATAATATAAATTCTACATACAAAAAAATACTCCTAAAATTTAGAGCAGGTTGTACAAACTGAAATGTAAATTGTACTTCAAAAACCAAAGCAAAATAGAATATTTGAAGCTCTAAAGTTTTTAGAAGTCACCAATGGTTCATTTAAAAGAGAAATGGAATTGCAACCCGGAACTGAACTTTGATATTTTCAATCTACCAGAATTTTAGAATTCCTCTCCAGCAAAAGATGTGAGCAAAGAAGAACTTCAGAAGAATTTTAGCACAAGATGAATTTCAAATTTTGTCAGATTTCTCTCTTTTCTTGTGTTTTCAAGTATTGTGTTGTTTTTTCATTACCCAAAGAGGTATTTATAGGCAATTTAAAAGATCAACTTCCACATCAAATTAGGTAAACTTTGAAAAAACATTTAATTTGTTGACTAAATTTTGAAATTCAAAATTTTAAAAGAAGCTTCCCTTTGAGATCTAAAATTTGCTTCACGTGGCAATCATCTGCCATGACATGGCAGTCATCTGTCATACTTAAAATTTAAACCTATAATACTTTTATTAAACCCTTTAACTTGCTAGTCGTCTGTCCATAGATAGACAGTCATCTGTCAGGTGCACTACTTATCAGAAACTCACTTTTTATTTTGAACACTTTCCTTCCTTTAAGACCTTTGTTACTTTAATTTCAAAAACATGTTTTAAGCTCTTTAAAACAAAGTGTTTCTTAGTTTCTTTTGATTTTATAAGAGCTTCACATATCTAAATGACATTTGGTTTTGAAGTACTTACAACAGTTCTTCTAATTATGGTCTTCTTAAGTCCTTCAGCCTTTTGAGGTTCACTTTTCACTTTGGGTTTGCTTGCCCTTAAGCTTCTTTATTTGTTATTCATTGCCTTCAATATTCTGAGACGCTTTCACTAGATTAACATTGAGCTTCAACTAGTCAACCTTGAGAGTTCTTTTACCTAAAACGCATCACTTAACATCATATGTTAAAGCATCCTTCATTTTGTTATCATCAAAACAGGATTGAAAAGTCCAGTTAAGTCAACAAAATATACTCTCAACAATAAGTTGTTTGAAGCTTAGCAAGTTTTCTAGGGTTTTCTAGATAAAGATGTAAAAAACGAAGGCAAAAACCAGAAATCAATTTCAGCAATTGAAGAACAGCACACAACAGCTGTGAAGGTTGAAATCAATGAATAAATTGTGCAATTGATTGCCCTAATGTGTTTAAGGTTACCCTTAAATAGGTGGGTTTTGAATTCTTACCGTTTGCCCAAAGTTTGGAAATAATATATTTTGAAAACGAAAAGAAATTGGGTTGTTCGCAACTTAACTTGCAAGCTTTGGTCGCCCGAACCAATTAAAAGATATGAATTTCAAACAAGCAGTAGCCTTTCAATCACCCAAACTATAACTTTGGTAGCCCGAACCAACACTGTCTGGGCTTTTTACAATGGTAGTACCTATTCGGTCAACTGAACCAAGCGTCTAGTCGCCCGAACACACTGTTGCTAAAACAGATGTTCAGTTTAATGCCTTCGGTCGACTGAGCTTAAGCCTCGGTCGCTCAAACTCTTTGAAATTCTTTTTTATTTTATTTTTGATTCCAAAATTCATTTGTCTTCTTTTGAAAAAATGTTTGGACTTTGAAAGAATATTTTTTCAAGTGTTTAAAAACTGGTCTCTAAGCCTAATTTGTTTATCCTGTGAGCTTCATAAAAAATCGTAAAATTAAGAAGTACTTACATGAGACTTCTAATACATTATACATCAATTAAATATAAAGTCTTCATGTCTTGAAGCTTTGAACTTCATCCAAAATTTAGCTAATCTTCATTTAGCTTTTATTCTTCATGGCTTTTAATCTTTAAATAAGATCCATTATGCTTGTGAGTTATGATACCTGTAAATTCACTTGAAGCATAATTAAATTCCTTTGTTATCATCAAAACTAAGATTAAGCCTTGTTAGGCCAACATTTTTTTCTTCTAGACACCTGAACCATTTAACACTCCCCAACAACCAATTAAATATGGATTCAGTCAACCAACCTTGACACTTCAGTCGCCCGAGTTTCCTAGAACTCAAAGGCTCCTAAGGCAGTATGTATTTGGTCGACTGAGTAAAAGCATTCAGTCACCCGAATTGCCTAAAGTTGCCAATTTCTTAGATTTAGCCTTGTATACTAATTTTGATGGCCTAATTCTTCAAATTCTCTCCTTTTTGGTCTACAATCATTCATGTTGAAAAACTCTATAAAATAACTCCATTTTACTTATGAAAAGCAACATACGAATGGCTAAATTTTGAATGGCTTTCCAATTTAGCTATCGGTGCATAGGTTTCTTCGAACTTGATGCCTTCTTCTTGATTGAAACCTAGTGTAGCCAACTATTGTGAAAGTGCACGAAATCGTAACAAGTAATATAGTGATAAAGAAGGATGTCGAACCCAGGAGGACTATTTACCTATTAACTATTGAAATTGTTCTAATTCTAAATTATTTGAAGCTCAAGAAAAGTGGTGGATTTTGAATCTGAAGAATAAAATAAAAAAAATTAAATTAAATTAACTAAATACTTAAAAAGAAGATGATTTCACCCAAGAGTAAAACAATAAGGCATCCGACTCACCTAACTAATCCAATCCCAAATCCTATTCATGCAATCAATCAGTTATCATCCTATTTGACGGTGAAATATTCTAACTTATCTAAGACCCTCTTTTGAGTAGAATTAGAATTACCCAAAGTACTATAACCCGTGATATGTCTATGTGAGTTTAAAAGCAATTGAGTACATTAAGATTAATAATATTTCACATAAAAGTCGCACAAATCACGTTGGCACATTCTTGTCTTTTGTTCAATTCATGGCATACATCATATGAAACTAAACTACATGCATCATCTCTCGAATTAACATGCAAAACAAATCATTCAACTATTGATCAAATAGTTGAAATCATTAAACTCAATGATGTATACTCAAAAGGAATGATAAAATTATGATCACATAGAAATAAGATTTAGAATTGTCCTGGAGTGGTTACATCGTAGCCTTAGCAATAGAAATTAGTCCATAATAGATTCAAAATAAACCATAATGATCATAGAATTTATAATGAAAATTGTCCAAAGAGAAGATAAAAGAATTAAAAAAGGAAACTGTATGTAGATTGAGAATCTCGATCGTCAACAACTCCAATTCGGCCTCTCTCTTCTTCTTCTTTTTCCAAGCTTTGAATTCCTCTCTAATAGTGAAACAAATCCTTCTCTTTTTTTTCTTAGCTTCGATTCCCCTTCTTTTATAAAGCTCTATTCGTCCTCCCTTCTTATCTCCCCAAAACAAGATAATCCAAATCCCCTCCTTTTCTGTCGCCGCCTTGATGTGCGATTTGTTCTATTAAGATCATCCCATCTTTGAAAAATTACAACACAAAAGTTGTGGTATTTTTTATTAACTTTCCATAGATACCAAGTTCACCCTTTTTGGAGTTTTTTTAGCAAAAGTTATGCTCCAAATACTGAAGGGTGTTTTGGAAAATTCGGGAGAGGAATTTGAATTTGAGAATGACTCTTGTTGAAGGGAATTTGAATTTGAAAAAAAAAGTTTCCTCCTTATCCCATGACTCCTTTAATTTATTTATTCCTAAACAAAAATAAACAAAATAAATCAAAAATCTAATAAATAATAAAATTAAACACAAACTAGCATAAAAGTAAAAGTGAAAGTATGACAAAACTTGTATAGAAATTAAATACATCAAAATACCCCCAAACTTATGATTTGCTAGTCCTCGAGCAAAAAGAAAAAGACAAAACAAAAATTAAACAAATATATATGTATTTAATTTTCAAATGCAAGAAATGAACTTATATATAATATATCTTGGTTCTTGCTTGTGAACTTAAATGCTTCATGACTTGTGCTATTTCTTTTCAAAATCTTATGTCATAAAATTTTTAAAATACTAAATTTGTTAAGGGGCAAAGCATTACTGATTTTTTTGATTAAATATGAAAATGCATGTAAATTAGTTAGACTAAAATTATTCACAAACCTACTTTTTGCTATCATAAGCCACACATTTTGAACTCCATTCGTTTTACGGGTCTTATGTATTGTTTGAACTACAATGGCTTGTGAATATTTCCAATATGACTTGGTTTCACTTGTCATTTTAGGCTTTTAATGGCCAGTTATACTATCTTTATGAGCTTAAATTCCAAAAGGGGGATAGTTTTTTCTGAGCTAAAATAAAAATTGTTTCAAAAAGGGGGAGTTATCTTAATAAAGCTAAGAAATTTTGTTTTATACTTAATTTAACCCTTTTTCTGATGCCAAAAGGGGGCGAGGATTGCTGAGCAAAATGATATACTCCTTGCCTTTTTAAAATGAGCTTTAAATTTAAATGAGATATGTGTATATGCTTTATTGCTAAATCTATATGCATATTGAGTTTAACTTAGACGAGCTTTAAATTTTAAATAAGATATGTGTATATGTTTTATTGCTAAATCTAGATGCATATTGAGCTGAACTTAAAATTCTCAACTTGAAATATCTCAATGTCTTCTCTTTAGGTATGATTGAATTACAATGTCTATTTTGAATTTATGCATTTTGCTCGTGTTTGTCATCATCAAAAAGGGGGAGATTGCTGACTTTTTGAGTCCAATCTCGTTTTGATAATGACAAAACACAAATATCTCATCTTTGCATTTAGTACTTGAATAGGTTTATACTTCAAGCACGCACACATGGCAAAGGAGAAATGGAAGCCTTAAGGAACATAAAGCTCACATACCTTGGCCCATTCCATAAGAGAATTCAAGAGCAAATGAGTGAAGACGTAATTTTATTTCAGCTGTATTGTTTTAAATTATATTTATATATGCATGATCACATGATATAGCTGGAAGCTCAAAATGACATATAGATTGACCTTAGGATGCATGTTTTTCATGACATATTCATATGCATTTGACCTAGGTTGGATTGAGTTGAATAATAGGCAGCTCGTCAACGATTCCCCTGGTCTCGTCGACAAATGACTGAAGGCCACTCATCCCCAAATGCTCTGCTCTCATCGATGAGGAAATATTGAGGCCTCAATAACTTTAGTCAAAGTCTCATCGACGAATCCCCTAGTTTCGTCGCCGAACGAGTGTTGAACACTCGTCAACTAGTGTATACACTCGTTGACAAGTTTGTTGGGATGCTTGACGCTCCAACGCGCAATAGGCAGAATTTTTTTTAATAAAAATATTTCTTTTTATCCAATGGCTAGAAAATGCCTAGATCCCGAAAATATTTATAGATATCAAACCCTAAACCCTAGTTGAACAACTTTTGAACCTCTTTCCTGCACTCTATCGCATTCAGACATCTTTTGGGCATTCTCTTAGTTTTTCAAAGGGCTTTCACGCACACATCTTACAAAGCATCTTTTGGATTGAGGTTTGGTAAAAACAAGTATTTGATTTGTGCATTCAAAGTATTTATTCTCTTGTATTTTTATTTTTAATATTTTATTGAGAGAGCAAGAACCCTAGTTTTCCATATATTATTTGAAAAATCTTTTGGGAGAAATTTATCCTAGGGCATAAATCTTTGAAGCATTCACATTCACATATATTCATTCAAAGATTTCATATTCTGTTGTGCTTACAAAAGTTATTTGCAAAAACCCTAGATCTCCAACACACATCTTATTTGAAAAATAAATTTTTGGAGATTTATTGTAGTGGATTTAGATCTTTGAGAAAACTCATCATATACATTTTGTATACAAAGATCATATATTTTTCATTACAAAAATCATACTAAGATCAACACATATTCTCTCTTGAGCTTCAAGTAATATCTTGTGAGAGTGCTTAGGATTTCATTGTACACATTAGCTTATTGAGAAGCATCTCAGTGTATCCGAATATTTCATTCATCTATTGTATAGGCGGTTCAGTGTGTGAATCATGGCAAGGAAACTACGCCTCAAGTAAGCAACAGATTTAAAGAAGGAAGTTGTGTCTCTTGTAAGCAGCGGATTAGGAGGAAGTTACGCCCTCTTGTAAGCAGTGGATTGTAAACGGGAAGCTCCGCACAAATTTAAGGAGCGGATTAGTGGAATCCTTGGGTAGTTTGCCCAAGGTGAGGACATAGGCTGGGTTTGGCCGAACCTTATTAAAAATTTAGTGTCTGCGATCTCTCTCTATCTCTCTTTACAATTCCGCACTTATATTTATTTGATCTGTTGTTCATGTTTTAAATATTGGCATATCTGAATATATAAAATACTTGAGATTGATTGAGTAATACTAAGATTAAAGATAGGACATACAAAGAATTTTTAGAATACCCAATTCACACCCCCTCTTGGGAATACACCTAAATTCACAGAGAAGACTTACTCATTTTTGCTCCTTATTTGTCATCATCAAAAAGGGGAGAATGTTGGCCTAACAAGGCTTAGAATCTTATTTTTATGATAACAAATCAATGGGTACTTAACATATTTGGTTAAGTGAAGTTTCAGGGCTAAAATGTTTTGATAAAGAAACAAAATCTCTAATGTTTGAAAAGTTTATTAAAAGCTTGGAGTACTTAAAGATAAAAGATCTGATGAAGCTAAAGTCTATTGAAGAAAGAAGTTAAGATAGACACAAAGCATGGAAGCAAAATGCATGAAGACTTAGTGCTTAGAAAGTGTTAGCTTATTGGAAGTCTCATGTAAGTACTTCATGACTCCAATACAAAAGTTTGAAGCTCTTAGGACCTATATTTTGACTTGGAGATCTATTTTTGAAAACCATGGAAAATATTTTTTTTTTTTTAAAAGTCTCATTTAATTTTTCCAAGATCAAAGGTCAAAGTTTTTAAAAATTCACAAAAGTTGTAAGCTCAGGAGACTGATGTAATTTGATCAGGTGACTGGCCTTTTTATGCTGAAAAAGTTAAGCAAACAGAACCAAGACAGGTGACTGGCCACTTAAGCTCAAGCGACTAACTCAACATTGTGTTTCAAAAATTCTTTAAACTGTAAAGGCTTAAGCAACTAACCCTCAGGTCACAATCAACTGACCTTCGTATTTTAAAATTCAAATGGTGAGGGAAAGTTTCCAAAATTGATTTCTTGGACTCCAAACTTAAAGAAAACTTGGGAAACACTGCAAGAAACTTAGGGAACACAAATGAATGCTTTATTACCCTATAAATACATGTTATTTTCACAAATCAAATATAACAACAACAACAATAACAACAGTAAAGCATACACATCTTGCGAATTCAAAATTCCCTACTGAAATATTTTCTGAAGTTCTTATTGTGCTTGTGTTGATTCAACTCATAGTTTCTGATCGTTTTTATTGTGATTTTCAAATCAAATCAGAACCATGGAGATATTTATCTGAGCTTCATTCATTTATATTGTTTATTATTGAAGTATCTTGTATTTTAATTGTACAAATATGCTTTAACTTAGAGTTTCTCTTGTATGAACCAAAGTTGTTCTTGTTTCTTATTTTCTTGACGATTCAGGGTTGTTGGATCATTGCCTATCAAGAAGGGGTATTCATATTAGGGAGGGATATCAACCTCATAAGGAGAGAGGTTATAACTGACATGAACCAACAAGGTCCGATTGCATAGGATGATCTACACATGCCAAGCGAACCCATCACAAAAGCTAGAGCTAAGAAGGTCAAGGAGGCTACGCAAGGACTAATTGAGAAGTTGCTTGAGCAAGAGTCAATGAGGGCCATGGACACTAAATAAAAGGACATTCTTGAAGATCCTAAGATGGTAAATTTTCTAAAGACATGTGAAGCTGGAACCTTAATCCAATAGGGGCTGTTTAGGGAATTTTTATTGTTTTAATATAACTATGGGCTAAATAGTGGGCCAATTGGGTCAATTAAGCATGGCATGTGACTTACACATGTTTCATTAAATGACATGGCACATGGTATGTGACTTTCACATATTTCATTAAATGACATGACATGCTTAAGGTTATGTGGGGCTATTTTATTGGTCAGATTGATGTCATAGCCTATTTGTATTGGCCGAGTTGATGTCATGGGTTTATTTTATTTTCTATAAGTAGCCAACTCTCTGTTGCATTGAAAAAGGAATATTTTTGGCTGAATACAATTCCAAGTGAGGTATATTTCTCTTCAAGTTCTTCATTGAACTTTCACTAAACTTATCAAAGGTGCTACCTTTGTGGTGTTCATCCATTAATTTGATATTCTTGGTTTGTTTTTCACATCAAACAATAGGTCAAGGATGCACTACCATGTCGAATCTTATTTTGGGTTTGCAGTTTTGATAAATTTGATTTGGTGTCTCCGGACATCCATTCTTGGGGATCTGCAACATTTGGTATCAGAGACTTGGTTCAAATTGGGCTATCAATCTTATTTTTCTTGTTTGCTTTCGAAAATTCTTTTATGTTATAGTCATTTATCATTAGTTCATATTCTTCTATCATCTAATCTACCTATCTTGTTTTCTTATTTCCGAAATTTTCCATCTCTTCTTTAATATCATCCATCATCAAGATTGAATCTTTTGTGGTTGGAAATTGCAAGAAACATAGCAAGGACGATTAGAGCACAAAAAAAAATCCATTTTGTACATTCAAAAAAAAAGAAGAGAAAAGACAGTATTTTGCATTCAAAAAGAAAAAAAAAAATGGATGTAGCAGCTTGAAGGTTTGTGCAGTTTGTGGCTGCACTTAACTTAGATTCTCCTTTGGCTTTATCTTAGTCCATTCTAAAATCTATTCGATTTATTATTCTGATTTGTGTTTGAATATATCCTTGGTCGAGTTGGTTATTTTGTTCCATTGAATTTCTTCTTATTTCATTTGCATCATTATTATTTTATTGGCTTCTTTTTGTCTTTCCTTTGTTGTTTTTTGTCCAAATTTAATTGTTCTATTATTATTTTCATTGATATCTTGTTTCTAATTCATTGATTCAATTGTTGTGTTTGGTTGAACTATTGGTTTGTTTGGGATTAGTTCTTTAAAGAAGTAAAAGAGAAATCCTAAGTGGTAATAGGCACGAGTGTGTGAGTGTATCAAAGAGAAAAAGCCACACAAAAAAAAATTGTGTCAAAACACAAGCATTGAGTGTCATTGTTTGAGGGAAAACACGTAAGGGAGTGAGTGAGGAATTTTTTTTCTCTCTAATATCCTTTTTGCAGGTTTGAAATCATGAGTAGAAAGGCGGTTGGCACTGAAACTTCCAGCAAGGTTAGCAAGAATGAGAACCCTCCACAAGACTCATTCTTCACCTTGCAAGCCATTCAACGACAGTTTGAAAAACTCAATACGATTTTTGGGGAGTTCAAAGATAGATTGGATAGACAAGACGCCACAATTGATGGACTAGGAAGAGGGCAATCCTATGAAAGAAGGCGAAGGCCACATACTCCTCTGATTGATGAATTTGAACATAATATAGGTAGCAATGAAGCAAGTGATGATGAACATGATGGTATGGGCAGATTTTCTTATCGAGGTGCTAGGAAAGAGTGGCAACCTCGATGGGAGCCAAGGGGTCGAAATAACATCGATAGAAACATCGGAAGCATAAAAATGAAGATCCCTCCTTTTTAAGGGAAGAATAACTCGGATGTATACCTTGAATCGGAGAGGAAGGTTGAGCTCATTTTTGAGTGTCATAACTACTCCAAAGAAAAGAAGGTGAAATTGGCAGCTATGCAGTTTATTGACTATGCACTGGTAAGGTGGGATTAAATTCTTCTTAGTAGGCGTAGAAACATGGAAAGGCCTATTGAGACGTTGGCTAAAATGAAGGCAGTGATGAGGAAGCGATTTGTACCAAACCACTACTACTAAGACTTACACCAACGTCTTTAAAGCCTTACCCAAGGTACCAAAAGCGTGGAGGACTGCCACAAGGAGATGGAGATGGCTATGATTCGGGCAAATATTAAAGGAGATGGAGAAGATATAATGGCACGATTCTTATGTGGGTTAAACTGAGAAATTGCTAACATAGTGGAGCTGCAGCACTATGTGGAGTTAGAGGACCTGGTGCATATGTAACGACCTACTCATCTTAATATATATAATAAAACATAATAATTAAAATAGTCAACCTAAACCCGTGTGTTGACCTTATAGGTCACACCCGATTTTGATAATGACAAATACTCATGTATTTAATAAATATCTAGTTCATGTGCAGGTCTATATTAGTCGATACATTGATGGCACATGAAAGCTTAAAGCTTGAAGATCAATTCATGTTTTTCAGTTGTAATATATATATTCAGTAAGGAAATTGATCTGTAATTGTAATTAGGATATTTGGTTTATACTAAGCACATACAACACATGCATGGTTTATTATGTAAGCTCAAACCAAATATGAACTAAAAGTGACCATAGAAAGACCTTAGGGTTTACCCTTCGGTCGACCGAAGGTTGACCAACACCGGATCCTTTCGGTGTCTTGATTTTGGACATAAATAACCTTAAGACGCTCACCTTTGCACTTGCATGCATTAGACACTTGAATAAGGTGAATGTGTATTGAAATAGGACCAAAATGCACACATTGTGCACTTTCGGTCGACCGGCCAAGGCAATTCATTTTGCCCTGGTCGACCAAAACAGGTCTGGGTCAATAGTTGACCAAGGCCCTGGTTGACCGAACCTATGTAGTTCAAAACCCCCCTGTCGACCGAAACACCCTGGGTCAACATTTTCACCATCTGGTCAACCGAGCTATTTTTGTACTCCAACTACTTGGTCGATCGAGGGTCCTCGGGAAAAATCCCAACGGTCTGGTCGACCGAACTAGCCAATTCAAAATGGCCTGATTGACCAAACCTCGATAAAAATGGAAAATTGCTTTTGAAAATGTAATTTTGGTCGACTGACCACTCAGTTCAAAAAAGTCCTGGTTGACCGAACCATATGAGATCTAGTTGACCGAAACCTTTCTGGTCGACCTGACCTCTCGGATTGCACCTCATTTTTTACCGCAGTTAATATTTTTAAACAGGGTTAAAATGTTTAAAATGTTATTAAACTTTTCTATCAATTCCTAATAGGTCCCCAACGGTTAAAAATCATGGGATGTCTATATATACCCCTTCATTTGGGTAAATTAGAGAGGTTGATTAGCAAAACAAAAATTCCAAATTTCTCTCTCAAGAAAAATATTTTCTATTGCTCATACTATTTCCAAATCCACTCAAACTTACCTTCTTCACCTCAGTATCATTTGTCAGTGTATTGAGTGTTATTGGTTAGAGGTTTGCTCTCTCATTTCGTGAGTGTTTGAATCGATTTTTTCACGAGAGCATAACCTAAGTATTCTTAGGAGGCTTTTCTGATAAGCCTATCCTAAGAAGACTTGTTTTGAACTTCCAAGTGTTGCATTCTCATTGCAATATCTTAGGAAGGTTGTATTTGTTTTTGACTTGCAAAAATATTTTCAAACTTACTTAAATATCTTGTGGTATTCATATTGACATTTTTGTGGAAAGATATTTGTGTTTGATATGCTAATCTTTGTGGCAATATTTACTCAAGTTTATATCACTTGTTGAATACAAAGATTGTTTAGCTTTTGCAAACCAAGTACATACACTAGTTAAAATGATTGACACATTCTACTATTTGAAATACTTGAAACTTGCATGATATCTTTATCTGAGCATCTTGATAGAGAACATATTGAAATACAAAGATTGCTTGTTGATACTCTCACGTACGCGTTACACTGATAGAAAATACCTTTGAGAGTTGTACTATCTAGACCACACTGATCTTACATTTTAAATCATCAATGGTGTATGTGATTAAGCATATTTGGGTACAAATCTGCTTTACGTGAAAGCACACTTATATTGTACCTTTTGATTGCATATCTGAGAGATTCCAGGCGTGGCCTGAGGGGGCAGTAATCCAGCCCGGTAAGGATTGGTGTAAAGGTTGAGGTCAGCCCTGTGCTAATTGACCTGATTTGTATAAGTGCCACTCCACCCGTTTAAGTGAGCAAGTTATTGTGGTAATCCTTGTGCTAGTTAGCCAAGGCGGGGAAGTAGGCAATTGGCCGAACCTCGATAACAAATTTGCATGTCACCCTCTCTTTACTGCTTTCTGGTGTTTGTGTGATTGATTAAACTGTTTTATTTAATTTTTGGTATATTTATATCATTTGCACTAGATTGACCATAGGGTTGTGAACATACTATTGTTAGGAGGAATACCTAGGGGTTAAATTTTAAAAATACCAATTCACCCCCCCTTCTTGGGATCACGGTAAAGCTAACACCATGGGTAGCGGGGACACCTATCATACACAGCGGAACCTAGGCAACAGTAAATGTAAATCACATTCATCAACCATAAATTACATAACACCAGAGTCTACTATATTCCCAAAAATATTGTGTTTATATACAATCTCCAAAACATCAAAATAAACCTAGGATCTTACAACAAAATCTCCTAATCCTAGATCAAAACTTACCCTTCTAGTAAGGAAGCTCAACTCACTCAGCGGCGGCCCTGACTCACCAGTCTCTCTGGGTTTCCTAAAATAATTTAAACTTAGGGTGGGACGCCTCTCAGTAAGGGTAGATAAATTAAAAACAATTGTGTGACAACATGAATATTTAATGCTATAATACATATATCGTACATTTCACATACCATAAAACATAAATCGTAATATGGTTAGATAAACATATAATTTCATTAGATAAACATATAATTTCATACTTCCAAGTAATCATACTAATCTTGTATTATCTAATATAATCTATAATACTGAAAACTACCTAGGATGTATAGCTAGCTGATGTTATGTATTACTCCCCATGACGGGTTGTGCAGCCCGAAGGTGGGACCCGACAATGGCTGGTCGACCATTGCCGAGTCAAAAATGTCTATAAGTATGATGGGCCCACCACACCCTGGTCCTGAGTGCCAGGTGGACGTCTACAACTCTACACTGGAAGTCACATCGACTATCCATCTCCCACCCCCTTGTGGGGTGGTTAGCATAAGTCTGAACATAGTAAACTGATATGTATAGCTACGGTACCGTGCTCCTGTAACTGAACTAAACTACCATCCGGGTTCTGCTAATATATAGTACATAAACATACACTGTTTATCGTAAATCAAATAATAGCATTTTTTGAATCCTACATTAACATAATAATTACGGCCTCGCGCCGTAAACATGAATAAATGCGGTCTTGCCCGAAATAACATGAGTAATTGCGGCCTTGCGCCGAACATATCATACATTCTGAAATCATAATTTAATGTGTTTATCATGTTATTCCTAAAAATATTTGTAAACATGCTTTATTTTGTAAATCTAACTTAACATGGTATAATATATATATATATATATATATATATATAAAATAATATTCACACCACACGAATTAAATAAAACCATATATTCCGTTCTGAAATCACATTCCCTGTACAATTGCAGTATTTTCCTAAACTTACATTTTCTCAATTATACTCATATATAATCACATGCTTTCTAAAAATTATTCTACTATTAAATAATAATAATTTCAATGGAAAATGTTAGCTTTGGTAAAATCCCAAGAGGGGGGATGAATTGGTATTTAAAAATTTTATCCCTTAGGTCAATCCTCTAACAACAGTATTACACAAGCCTAAGGTCAATCTAGTGCATGTAAAATAAATCTATGTAAATATACAATGGAATTTAAACTGCAATAAATGATTAACCAAACATGCAAAATAAAGCAGTAATGGAGACGACACCCAGAAATGTTATCGAGGTTCGGCAAACTGCCTACGTCCTCGCCTTGGCTAACAAGCACAGGGATTCCACTAATGCTCACTTAAAGGGTGGAACGGCACTGATTACAACCAAATCAATTACCACAAGGCTGACCTTAACCAGGTCAATTAGCGGGGCTGACCTCAACCTACACACCTTACGAGGATAGCGCACCTCGCTTTCCTAACCAGGTCTATGCCAGTCCGAGACTATTCCAGGGCTAGTCTCCCTCTTCAGGCCCGTGCCTGGAAATACAACAGATGTGTATATAATTTTGAGTATAAGTAAATGCTTCTTACACTAAGCTGATTATGTACCACTAAGCACAATGTAATTAATACACTACCAAGAGATAGGGTTTGATAAGCTCGGTGTAGTGTAAGTGTCTACTCTGAAATAATTATACAAATATTTCAGTCAGTGCATGAGAATGCAAATAATGCTATCTTTGTATCACACAATATTTTCAATCACAATGCTCAGGCAAAGATAATAGCAATACTTCAGATATCTCAAATGATATTTCTCAATATATAAGGCTTAAGAGATATTCAGATTTAATTTATAAAATAATTTAATCTTTGTGTTCAAGAAGATAAAATCAATCAAAGGATATTTCAATAAAGATCTTTTTGCATATGCACAAATATCTCAATAAAATATTTCTCAAAGTAAATCACACGAGATATTTGAAATCGATTTGCAAAAGTTTATTTCACAAACAAAAAGCAATGCGAACTCTTGAATATTGCAATGATGATGCAAAACTCACAAGCTCTACGAAGTTTTCCTATGGAAGACTTATTAATGAAGTCTCCAAGAAAAACTTCAAGCTTACTCTCGGATAATATATATATATATATATATATATATATATATATCAATCAACTAGAACAAACGAGAGAGTAAGCTAAACTAGATACTCACAATAGCACTCTTACTTAGCAAGATTTTCAACGAGGATTAGTAAGAATGAAAAAATAAAGCTTGGATGTGAGAAATAAAGCTTTTGAGAATCAGAGGATATTTGTTAATTGTTTTTTCTAATATATCTCTAATTATTCCAAATGAGGGGGTATATAGAGACTTCCCCCAAAATATAACCGTTTAGGACACACTTGGAATTGTTAGGAAGGTTTTAATACAATCTAATTATTTTAACCCCATTTAAAAAAGTTAACCACGGTAAAAAATTAGGGGCAAACCGAGAGGTTCGGTCGACCGAAATGACTGAATTTCATATGGTTCAATCGATTGGGCCAAATTTGAACAACAGGGTCGGTCAACCGAGGAGGGCAATTTTTCCAAACAGTGCAATTCGGTCGACCGGGAAGAAATGAACTTAATGGTTCGATCGACCAAACCGTTGGGGCATCTCCCAAGGACCCTCGGTCGATCAGAGCATTGGAGTACATTTTGGGATCGATCGACTAGGTGGTCAATATGTTGACTCCATGGGAGTTCGATTGCCCGGGTATAAATGAACTGGCAAGTTCGGTCGACCGAGTCGAGGTCAAAGTGTTGACCCAGACAAGGTTTGGTTGACCAGGTCCATTTTGAACTACATAGGTCAGTCGACCGGGTTCGGTCGATCGGGGCATTTTGTACATGGTAGTTCGGTCGACCGAATGTGCACATTTTGTGCATTTTGGCCCTTTTTCAATCAACAATCACCCTAATTCAAATGATCAAACATGTGTATGCATAAGTGAGTGTCCTAGGGTTATTTCAAAGTCTTTTTTAAGACACCGAAAAAATCCTGTGTCGGTCGACTAAAGTGTGATCCCTAAAGTCCATCTATGATCTTGAGCTTATCCATTCTACCATGCAAGTAAGGCATTAATTATTATCATTGACCATGTTCTCCTAATTACTATTATAGACCCAAATAAATGATTAAATTACAATACAACATAAACAGGGTCTTCAGGTCTTCACTTCATGTGCCAAGTGCGTGTACCATATGATACTTCCGATTGGTCCTGCACATAAACTCATTAACCATTAAATCTCAAAGTATTTGTCATAATCAAAACGGGATATGACCAATAAGGTCAATAGAAAATAACTGCTTTCATTTATCCCCTTACTTGGCAACTGAAAAGCCCCTCTATAATACTGGTCTTACACTCTATAATACTGGTCTTACACCCGTAGGAAACCCTAAGCAGTACCCTGAAAATGATAATTCTCATAACTAAACTTCAGTATTTATTCAAGTACATCATTTCCTTATACTGTGAAAAGACCAAATTTCAAATAAAAAGTCTTACCTTGATTCAGGGATGAATTTCAACGTAGTTCCACTGACGATCTGCTCTAGCAGATATGCAGAGAACTTCTCCATGAGCGTCGAGGTTGCCTCATATCGTCGATCCGGCAAACAAAGGAACCGAAATCAAAGAGAGATGGAGGAGATACTGTAGAAGAGAGAAAGGGGAAAATTTTCCATTTTTCTTCTGTGTAAAATCGAGTTTTTGCACTATTTATAGAGCCAGATTCGTTGACGAGACACATCACCTCGTCGATGAGTCCCTGAAGAGTTTCGTTGATGAACCTTCACCCCTCGTCGATGAGATCCTCATGTACCCTCGTCGACGAATCCCATATGTTCGTCGACAAGACCCTAGAAAAATTCTTGGGTTATTACATTCTAAAATGCAACATCGTTGACGAACGTGAAGCGTTCGTCTACGAAGTCGGCTACCTCCTTCTGTCACTGTTTCCATTTTCCTCTCTCTTTATTATTTAAATACCATTATTCTTCGGGTCGTTACAGCATATGGCAATGAAAGTGGAGAGGAAACTCAAACACAAGGGTGGAAACAAGCATGCTACAACAACTTCAGCTTCCCATTCCACATAGAAACCGAATTAGGGGAAATCAAAAGAAGAAAGAGTTGTTTCCAAATCCAAGGAAGAGAAGAAAGGCAAAGACAAAGTGGGCAACCATGAAAAAGGTACAACTTCTTCTCAACCTAGTAGGTACAGAAATACCAATTGTTTTAGGTGTTTAGGGGACTGGCCATATTACGTCACAGTGCTTAAATAAAAGATCAATGATTATGAGAGATGATGGTACTATTGAGACCGATGATGAAGAGAGTGATCATGAGTCCATTCCTTCACTAGAAGAGTCTAGTGATGTTGAGTATACTGTCCATGGCGAGGCATTAGTAACTAGGAGAGTTTTAAACATGCATGCAGTGAAAGATGAAAATGAGGAGCAGCGTGATAATATATTTCATACTCGATGTTACATCCATGGTAAGGTGTGTAGCATGATCATCGATGGAGGGAGATGCACTAATGTAGCTAGTACCACATTAGTAGAGAAGTTGGGGTTGCAATGCATAAAACATCCTAGGCCTTACAAACTTCAATGGTTGAATGAGTGTGGGGAGGTTAGGGTGAATAAGCAAGTGTTGATTGTATTTTCAATTAGAAAATATTCTGATAAGATTCTATGTGATGTGGTTCCTATGCATGCTAGTCACATCTTATTGGGTAGGTCATGGCAATGTGATCGATGTGTCACTCATGATGGGTTCAAGAATAGGCATTCCTTTATAAAAATGGGAGGAGTGTGACCTTTGTACCATTGACTCCTAAGCAAGTGTATAAAGATCAAGTGAGATTGAAAAGAACAAATGATGAGAAAAATAAAAGAAAGGTTGAAAATAAAACAAAAGAAGAGGCAAAGAGCATTGAAAAAAAAAAAGGAGAGAAAATGAGGGCAAGAGAGGAGCTAAAATTAGGGGGGGAAAAGTGGTAAAAATGAAGTAAAAACATTGAGAGAGGAAAAAGTGAGTTTGTCTGCAAAAGAAAAAGAGTGTAAGAAAGTTTTTTATGCAGAAAGACCTCTAGTTGTACTCATGTACAAGGAGGCATATTTGAGCACTAACAAACTCACCTCTTCCTTGCCTAGTGTTGTTGTTTCTTTACTACAAGAATATGAGAATATATTTCCTATAGACGTGCCCAATGGTTTACCACCGATTAGAAGAATGGAGCATCATATTGACTTCAACTTTGGGGCTACGATTCCCAACCATCTGGCTTATAAGTGCAGCCCCGATGAGACTAAGGAATTTCAAAGACAAGTTGAGGATCTGCTAACCAAGGAGCATGTGAGGGAGAGCATGAGTCTATGTATGGTACCCGTGCTATTGGTACCGAAGAAAGATGGATCATGGAGGATATGTGTGGACTAAAGAGCCATCAATAAAATCACTGTAAAGTATCGCCATCCTATCCCTAGGCTGGATGACATGTTAAATGAACTACATGGCTCTTGCATCTTTTCTAAAATTGATTTAAAAAGTGGCTACCATCAAATAATAATGAAATCGGGTGATGAATGGAAATTTGCATTTAAGACAAAGTAGAGTTTGTATAAATGGATGGTTATGCCATTTGGTCTCACCAATGCACCTAATACTTTCATGTGCTTGATGAATCAAGTGTTGCATGCATTTATTGGTAGATTTGTTGTTGTCTACTTTGACGACATCATAGTGTACAACAAGAATCTTGATGATCACTTGGATCATTTGAAAAGTGTACTGGATGTTCTTAGAAAAGAAAAATTGTTTGCAAACCTAAAGAAATGTAATTTTTGCATGGAAAAGATTATTTTCTTGGGTTATATGGTGAGTGCTAAGGGTGTAGAAGTGGATGAGGAAAAGGTGAAAGCAATAAAAGATTGGCCAACACCTAAATTTGTAACTGATGTACGTAGTTTTCATGGGTTGGCTAGTTTTTATAGGCGGTTTGTGAGAGATTTTAGCACCATTGCTGCACCTTTAACTAGAGTGACAAAAAAGAACATGGGGTTTAAATGGGGTAATGCACAAGAACATGCCTTAAAAATGCTCAAAGATAGGTTATGTTCTGCTCCATTGTTTCTTTTACCTGATTCCACTAAAACTTTTGAGATTGAATGAGATGCCTCCGAGATTGGTATTGGAGCTGTTTTGATGTAGGATAAGCATCCTGTTGCATATTTTAGTGAAAATCTATATGAGGTAGCATTAACCTACACCATGTATGATAAAGAATTGTATGCCTTGGTGAGGGCATTGGAGACGTGGCAACACTACTTGTGGCCTAAAGAATTCATGATCCACTCTGATCATGAATCATTAAAGCATTTGATGGTGCAAGGTAAGCTAAATCGTCGCCACGCCAAATGGGTAGAGTTCATCGAAACCTTCCCATATGTCATTCAATACAAGCAGGGGAAAGAAAATGTTGTGGCTGATGCGCTTTGTCGCAGATATGCCTTAATTGCTACACTTAGCACAAAGCTATTGGGTTTAAAGTACATAAAGGATTTATATGCTAAAGATTCTGATTTTTCTAATGTGTATAAGGCATGGGATAAAGTTTTGTTTCATAAATTCTATAGGTATAATGGATATTTGTTTAGGGAGAATAGACTTTGTGTGCCTAACTGCTCCTTAAGAGAATTACTTGTGCGAGAGTCACATAGCGGGGGTTTGATGGGACATTTTGGGGTACAAAAGACTTTAGATATTCTGCATGAACACTTCTTTTGGCCACATATGTGTAGATATGTAGAGAGAGTGTATTCTAGATGCATTTCATGTAAACAAGCTAAATTTAAGGTCTTACCTCATGGCCTTTATACTCCTTTGCCTATACCTAGTGAACCTTGGGTAGACATTTCAATAGATTTCATATTAGGTTTTCCTAGGTCCAAAGGGGGTATGGACTATTTGTGGTGGTTGATAGATTTTCTAAAATGGCACATTTTGTTCCTTGCCATAAAACTGATGATGCCACAAATATAGCCAATTTATTTTTTAGGGACATTATGCGATTGCATGGCATTCCTAAGACAATTGTGAGTGATAGGGATGTTAAATTCCTTAGCTACTTTTGGAAGGTTTTGTGGGAAAAGTTAAGAACTAAGCTATTGTTTTCTACTACTTGTCATCCTCAAACCGATGGTCAAACCAAAGTAGTTAATCAGACTTTAGCTACCTTATTCCGTGCGGTCATTCAAGGGAATTTAAAATCATGGGAAGAATGCATGCCATTTTGTTGAATTTGCTTATAATAGAACTGCGCATGCTTCTACTAATTTTTCTCCATTTGAAATTTTTTATGGTTTTAATCCTTTGACTCCATTGGATTTGACGTCGCTACATATGAATGAGATAGCTAGCTTAGACGGACGACACATGGCTAACTTGGTGAAGAGGATCCATGAACAAGCATGACAGCACATCAAAAAGAAGAACCGACAATATTCATCTCAAGCTAATAAAGGGCACAAATTCGTTACTTTTGAACCGGGAGATTGGGTAGGGGTGCATATGAGAAAAGAGAGGTTTCCTACTAAAAGGAAAACAAAGCTACACCCGAGGGGTGATGGACCTTTTCAAGTGCTAGAAAAGATCAATGACAATGCATACAAGTTGGATCTACCTGGTGAGTGTAAGGTCAATGCAACTTTTAACATTTCTGATTTATCCCCTTTTGATGGTGGTGATGATTCGAGGACGAATCCTTTTGAGGAGAGGGGGAATGATATGAACCAACAAGCTCCGATTGCACCGGATGATCTACACATGCGAAGCGGACCCATCACAAAAGCTAAAGCCAAGAAGGTCAAGGAGGCTATGCAAGGACTGATTGAGAAGTTGCTTGAGCAAGAGTCAATGAGGGCCATTGACACTAAAGAAAAGGACTTTCTTGAAGAGCCTAAGATGGTAAATTGTCTAAAGACATGTGAAGCTGGAACCTTAAGCCAATAGAGGCTATTTGGGGAATTTTTATTATTTTAATTGAAGTATGGGCTAAATAGTGGGCCAATTGTGTCAATTAAGCATGGCATGTGACTTGTACGTGTTTCATTAAATGACATGGCATATGGCATGTGACTTGCACATGTTTCATTAAATGACATGGCATGCTTAAGGTTATGTGGGGCTATTTTATTGGCCAGATTGATGTCATGACCTATTTTTATTGGTCGGGCTGATGTCATGGGTTTCTTTTATTTTCTGTAAGTAGCCAACTCTCTGTTGTATTGAAAAAGGAATATTTTCGACTGAATACAATTCCAAGTGAGGTTTACTTCTCTTTAACTTCTTCGTTGAACTTTCGCTAAACTTATCAAAGGTGCTACCTTTGTGGAATTCATCCATTAATTTGATATTCTTGGTTTGTGCTTCACGTCAAGATATAGGTCAAGGATCTACTACCATGTCGAACCTTATTTTGGGTTTGGGGTTTTGATAAATCTTATTTGGGGTCTCCGAACGTTCATTCTTGGGGTTCCACATCAGTAACTTTGCCTAGTAAAAAATTCAGAAAGGAAAATCCTTACAACAGTTGCTTCGAGCAAGGATGTAGGCTGCTGACTGAATCTTGTAAAAATCTTATCTATAGCCCTTTCTCCCTACTCTATTTAATTTACTGCAAGTATATAACCTGCGTGTATGATTATTAAATACTTGTTGCATATTGGAAGCTGATGAAATACTAAGTGTGATTCATATTTGAAATCAGCACATTATCTTATTGATTGTTGGTTGGTTTAAATTAAGAAGTAATATTGAATACTGATTTTGAATATCACAAGCTAAAGTTTATTTTTGTTAAATTAATCAAAGTAAAGTTTAAGGCTTTACAAAATCAAATCTTTGAATTGTAACTATTCATTGTTTAATAAAAATTTGAATTTGAATGAATGAAAATCTGAGATTTTAATCAAGCTGGTCTTTAACATCGTAAAAGATCAAACTTGGATTGATTGTTGACTAAACTACAAAGGATTGTTGATCAGTATTATTTTGTTTGTGTGATTGCTAAATATCAATTTGTTGGGTTAATACTTAACTAAGAAATCTGTAAAACAAAGTTATAAAGAAATTTTAAAAACCCAATTCACCCCTTCCTCTTGGGAGTATTCCTAAATTCTCATTAAGTTTTCCAATATATGAATTAAGTTTGGAACCAAAAATATTGAAAAATAAGTTTTTCTGAAAGGATAGACGACTAATGTTAAGTCATCAGGACACTGTAGTGCTTTTGTGTTTGAAAATATACAAACAGAATAGGCACATGCAACTGACCTATCGAGCACAATCGACTGGCCCCATTTTAACTTTCATAATGCACTAATTTTAAAAGAGCATAGGCGACTGACCCCTTGAGGACAAGCAACTGATACTTATGTTTAAACGTTTAACAGTGCTGATTTTGTTTCCAAATTTTACATGATTTGTTTCCAAATTGAGAGAAAATTCAAAAGAAAGTTTTTGAAACCCTAGTGCACTATTTAAATGTATTATTCTCACACATTAGGGTAAGAGAGTACATTAATGGCTTGCAAAAACTCTAAAAATTCTTTTCATTATACTCTTCTAAAAATTTGTTGTGTTCTTGCTAAGTTCTCTCAGAAAACTAATCTAATCTTTTGAATCTCACATATTTGAATCAATTCTGGTGATATACTTTCGAGCTTCAACTTTCATATTGTTTTTTTAAAGTATTATTTTTGGATCTAACGTGTACTTATCTGCTCTTTTGTGGAGCTTTTCATTGTACAAGAAATTCTTTGTTGTTTGTTGTATTGTTTGACGATTTAGGTATTGAATCATAGCCTAGTGAGAGGGGATTCTTATTAGAGAGGCAAACTCTACCTTTGAGGGAGAGAGGTTGTAACTTCACCTAGTAACAAAGTTGGTAAAGGAAATCCTCATAGTGGTTTGCTTGGGGCAAGGACGTAGGCTGCAGCCGAACCTTGTAAAAACAATGGTGTTCGGCTTCTTCTTCCTTACTCTCTTTACTTTCTGCATGATATCATTTGCATGCTTAAATCTATTTTCATTGTCATCTTACTGATTATTGAAAAGTGATGAATATCGAATCCTGATAAATACTTGAGATTGTGTTGACAATTTAAGAACTTGTTAAAAAGAAGAACCTTACTGAATATTTTGAACTAGCTGGACATATTCTGTTTGAGATAAAATATATATCAGTTGTATGATTATATCGATGATTTGAACATTCAGAAAAGCTTACAAATTTGAGTTTGAAAGTAAATGATCTGAGGATTAACATTTTGTAAATTTATTTTCTAAATAAAGTGTATGTACTGAAGTTAAGCAAGTATTTTACAAAATCTTCTTTGAAAGAAAATATTGTAAGTTGTTGAAAATTAGATCTTGACATTGATTATATCATTAAGGCATAAATTGAATCACTGAATTTATTTTTGAATACATTGTTGATTCTAGTTAAAAGTTATATCTTAAATAAAGGGCCTAATTGAGAGTGTTAATCATTTAGTACATATTGTAAATTCGGATTTGGTATTGATCTTCACATACATATTTAGGACTCCTTCCTTGCATAGCTTGTATAGCTAATTAGAAACCTTGGTTAAATTGGAAGATAAAATAGTTAAGGGTTGAAGTATTTAAAATTTCGAAAATCAATTTTTAAATAACCCAATTCACCCTCTTGGGAATACATCCTAATTTCAATTGATATCAGAGCGTAGGTTGTAGTATATCCTAACAAGTAGTTACATAAAGATCCCTATGGCAAAGTTAGGAGTATCCCCTTTCAGCACTGGCCAATCCTCTTCTAGACCTCCCATTTTTTTGCGGTGAAAACTACACCTTCTGGAAACAATGAATGAGGGTATTTTTGCTAACCATGGATTATAAAGTATGGAAAGTAGTCACACACGGTGACTTGATCCCACTAAAACTATAGACAACAAAGAAGTCCCTAAAGAAGAAAAGGAATTAACTTATGTAGACATGAAACAAACACAAATAAACTCTAGTGTAATAAATGTGCTACATTGTGCCTTAGATGCAAACAAATTCAATAGAGTTATAAGCTAAGGAAATTTGGGAAGAGTTAGAGGTTACCTATGAGGTAACCGTAGATGTTAGGGATAGTAGGATTGACATGCTCACCAGTGAGTAAGAGGCCTTTAGGATGAACCCAAAAGAATCCATAACTAGTATGTACACTAGGTTCACCCATATAATTAACTCCCTTAATGCACTAGGTAAAAGTTATTCTACCTATAAAATGATTAGGAAAGTTCTGAGAGGACTTCCTTCTATTTGAGTACCTAAGGCCACTGTCATAACTGAAGATAGAAAATCTAAAAACCACTTCCTTAAATGAATTAATAGGTTTGCTTCTCACATATGAGATGGCGATCAATGGAAGAGGTGTTGAGGGTAATAAACAAAAGAAAATAATAGCCCTAAAAGCTTCAAAGGATACTTCTAGTGAGGAAGACGGTGATGAGGGAGATGATGATCTAGCCTTGTTCACTAGACGCTTAGGCAAATTCTTTAATAAGAATAAGAGATTTGCTAGAAAATTCAGAGGATCAAAAACAGATAAGGGTGAGAGAAATAAGAAAGAAACAAAGAATGAGCCCCCTACCTGTTATAATTGTAAGAAAGTATGACATATAAAACCTGATTGTCCATAGCTCAAGAAAGATGCCAAGAAGAAGAAAAAGAGAGCAATGAAGCAACTTGAGATGACTCAAGTTTAAGTGACTCAAAGAGTGAATCAAGTGATCATGAGATGGCTAACCTGTGCTTCACAGTGAGAGACAATGAGGTAAGTTCCTATTCAACCTCGTCTTATGAAACTGGTAATGAGTCTTGTAATGAATCATGTGAAAGTATGCCTTTATATAGGGAAATCCAATCAGAATTATTTTCATTACATAACAGACTCACAAAAGTGTCCAAAAGGAATATAGCTCTAAGACAACAAAATGAAACACTTGTGAACCAACTAGAATCTTCTAGATTAACTGAAAAAGAAAAGGACTCAACTATTGATGAACTCATGGGTAAAGTTAATAAGATATCTCAAGAACTAGTTCAGTTACAAGTAAATGGTGAAAGTGCAAAAGACTTGGAAATTTGTAGTCTTAAAAGTAAAGTTGAGGACCAAACTAAAATCATATACAACTTTACTAGAGGAAAAGAAAACTTTGACAAACTTGTTGGAGTTCAACGAATGTCCTTGGACATGCTAGTATGGATTTGTTGTCCAAATTAGCAGCGAAAAACTTAGTCAAGGGCTTATCTAGCACTAAGTTTGTTAAGGACAAAGTGTGTGATGCTTGTCAACTTGGAAATAAAACCAAGACAAGCTTTAAGAAGAAAAAACATACCTCTACTGGTAGACCACTAGAGTTTATTCATCAAGATCTATTTGGTCCCACCAGAACTCAAAGCCTAGGAGGAAACTAACATGCATTTGTTATAGTTAATGGCTACTCCATATTTACTAGGGTGATTTTCTTATCCTCCAAAGATGAAGCATGTAAGATGTTGATCAATTTATGAAAGAAGCTTCAAAATGAAAAGGGATATGGCTTTCAAAACATTAGGAGTGATCGAGGGAGAGAATTCAAAAATAAAGATGTTAAGGATTATTGTACTGAACATGGAATATCACACAACTTCTTAGCTCCCCGTACACCTCAACAAAATGGAGTTGTTGAGAGGAAAAATATGTCACTTAAAGAGATGGCTAGAACCATGTTGAATGAGCTTAACTTGCCTAAATTGTATTGGGCGGAAGCAGTGAACTCCACTTGCAATGTAATGAATGGAGTCTCACTTAGGACCAGCTTAGAAAAGACTCCATATGAACTTTGGAAAGGAAGAAAACCGAATACATCTTACTTCCATGTGTTTGGATGCAAGTGTTTTGTCCTAAATGACAAAGATGACCTAGCAAAGTTTGATGTTAAATCAGATGAAGGAATCTTCCTAGGATATGCTGAAAATAGCAAATCCTTTAGAGTTAACAACAAAAAGAGTCTTTAAATTGTAGAATCCATTAATGTAACATTTGGTGAGGCAAATCCACTTTCTCATAAACCTATTGATGTTGATGAATTAGAAGTAAGAAAAGATTTAGAAGACTTAACAATACATGAAATTAAAGATGAGAGTAATTAAATGAGCATACCTTCAAATGATAACGGACCCATATTAAGCATGCATGGAAAGATAACGAGTCATGGAAGCATTAAAGTAAAACTTACATATCTTGGCAAGATCCATGGAACTTAATGAGTACGCGAATCAAGATGCAAGCGACAAAGTTCAAGAACATCTTGGGAATGGGTACTTAGATCTCATGTATTTACATTTTCGTATGATTTAATTTGAGGCTCAACATAACTTAGAAAAACTTTAGGATTCATGCATTTCATGTATATCATTAGGAAACTTTCATGGACTTGAAAATACTTTTAAAATCATGGAAAATATGTTTTACAAAAGACCGAAGAAGGAGAGCAAAGCAGAATTTTAAATTAGAAAAGAAAAGTTTAGAATTTTGGAACTTCGGTTGACTGAACTTCAAGTTCAATTGGCTGAATAATTTCCTCAGACGTCTGAAGAATAAGTTCAGACATCTAAAGATTTATGGGTGACAAACAGAATTTGGCAGAAGCACCTTAGATGACTGAACCTTCACCTCAGTCGTTTGAACTCGACACTTCGGTCATCTAAACCTTGACCTCGGTCGTCTGACCCTGTGTCCAGACTATTTTTCCAAAGGGTAAAAGTGACTTCGGTCGTCTGGGCCCTAGACCTCAAACGTCTGAACTTGCTGGAAAGATTAAAAATTTAATTTTTATTGTGCAAACACGCGAGATATCTTTTGATCCAACGGTTGAGATCAATTCTAACGGTAAGACACTATAAATACTGATTATCTAAACCCTAGTAGGCATAAAAAACACAAGAAGATCAACGTAAAGCGAAGATCACATCTTGTTGAAAACAAAATTGAGATTCTTGAGCTAATTGTTGTGCGTTTGCCTACGCTCTAGCTTCTACACATCATCGTTGGGCAAATCTACTCAAAATATCTAAGTGGAACTTGGCTACTCATCTGGTTCTTTCATTCGAGTATTGAGGTTTGATAAATCATATTTTTTATAAGAGTTAGTTGGATAAAGTTTTTCTTATATAAGCTAATCTACTTGTTGATATCCATTTTTCATAGAGTATATCATTGCAAAATCTATTTTTGAATTATTGTTAAGAAGTTAATCTTGTGTGTGCATTTAGCAAATCATTTCATTAAGAATTTTGCCACTTGAGAAGAGCTTTTGGTATTGATTAAACTCTTTTGATTCAAGTGAGATTTCATTCAAAGAGTTGATATTTTCAATATACCAAACCTACTAATTTGAAGATCATTTATGTTTGTAACTATATATATATATATATATATATATATATATATTGAAGGATATTTTTAGAAAATCATATAGTAAGAGTGTTGATCCTTGGTATCATCATCTTAGAGATACATATACATCTACATCAAGTCAATATTACCTAGATCACATTAAGATTGAAATATTATTGAGGTCAACATATTTCATGAAATAACTTTTACAAAGTGGGTGTTTGCAATCTGCAAAGTTATTTTTATATTCAAATATCTAACCTAAGATCTCCAAAGCATTGTTTTATACAAACATTTTTGGGAGAATTGATAAAAAGAGAATCGTGTGTTAGAGCATATCATACATAAACGATTATATCGTTTCATACATTCTGAGCTTCAGATTATATCATATGTTAATGTATTAGGAATTTGAATTGTACTTACAAGCTTTTGTTTGGAAGCATTTTTGAGTGTTTTACAGATTTATTGTATTCACGGTTCGACTTGTGAACCGGTGTTTAAGGAGAGAGTTGTATCTCTTGTAAGCAGCGGGTGAAGAGGAAGTTGTACCTCTTGTAAGTAGCGGATTGTAAAGGAAGCTCCATCCCAATTTAAGGAGTAAGGATTTTAGTGAAATCCTTGAGTGGTTGCTCAAGGTGAGGACATAGGCCAAGTTGGCTGAACCTCGTAAAAACCGTGTTTGTCTTCTCTCTTCCCTTTACTCTTTACTTCCAGCACTACATTTCAACTGCTCATATTGCATGTATAGGTTAAATAACATTGCACACTATTAATTGGGAAATAAGAACTCATTGCTAAATATACAAGTAGGGAGTAAGTGGCAAAAAGATTTAAAGAATTTTTAAATTACCTAATTCACCCCCCCCCTGGCTCTTGGGATTACACCTAATTCAACATTTGGTATCAGAGCGGGTTTACATAGACTTAATAGTTTATTTGTAAAAAGATCACATGGTACATATCGGTGTAACTCCATTCGGTGAAGGACACTCATCCACTAGACCACCCATTTTCTATGGTGTAAACTACTCCTATTGGAAACGTAAGATGAGCATATATCTACTAAATGTAGATTCCAAGGTTTGGAAAATGGTGACTAAGGGAAGTCATATTCCCATGAAAGTAATTAATAAGCTTAATGTACCTAAAACTGAAGATGAATATACTAAAGAGGATTGGAAGTCAGTACAAATCAATGCCACTGCCATGAACTTACTTTTCTGTGCATTAGATGTAAATGAATTTAATAGGGTAATAGCATGTAACTCAGCTAAGAAATTTGGGAAAAATTAGAAGTTACATATGAAGGCACTAAGGAAGTCAAGGATAGTAGGATAGATATGCTCACTAGTGAATATGAAACATTCAAAATGACTACTGATGAATCCATACAATCCATGTGCACTAGATTCACACACATCATTAACTCTTTAAATGCTCTTAGAAAAACTTACCATACTTATGAGTTTATCAGAAAAATACTCAGGGGATTACCTCTAATGTGGGAACCGAAAGTTATGGCAATAGCAGAAGGGAGAAATCTCAAGGATATGTTGGTGGACGAACTTATTGGATCGCTCATCACCTATGAGCTAGCAATAAACGAGAGGAAAAATGAGAAAAGCAAAGCAAAGCAAAAAAGGTTACTGCACTTTAGGCATCATCAAGCTACTTAAGTGAAGCAAGTGATTCTGAAATGGATGATGACATGGCCTTGCTAACAAAGAAGTTTGGGAAGTTCTTGAAGAAGAACAAGAAGTTCAACTAAAATTTTCGGAACTCTAAATCGGAAAGAGGAGAGTCTAGCATGAATAAAAAGAAGGAGGATCCACCAACATGCTGTAACTGCCGAGAAGTTGGACACATCAAGACTGAGTACCCCAAGCTCATGAAAGCCTTAAAAAAAAAAAAAAAAAAGCGCTGAAAATCGGTTGGGATACTGTTGGGATACTCACAGTACTAACGGTTCAGAATCTGAATCCAGCGACTATGAGATTGCCAATCTGTGTCTAATGGCACATAATGACCTTGAGGTACAGTCATCATTTTCATCATCTTCATATTATTCTAGTGAGTCTGAAAATGAAAATGACTTGATTTCATATGATGAACTGAAACAAGAATACCTATACTCTATTAAAATGCTTGAGCAGAAAACAAACAAAATATCTAAGCTGAAAAGAAAAGTCAAAGAACTTTCAAATTTGATTGAACACCGAAATGAATCCCATGCATCTTTCATAAAAGATAAAGATTTGAAAATTGAGGAGTTAGAAAAGGATTTGAAAGATAAATCTGAAATTATTTGTAAGTTTAGTGAGGGACAAAACAAATTTGAAAAGCTCCTAAGATCTCAAATAAATTCCCTAGAAAAGGAAGGGCTTGGCTTTAATGGGAAGGAAAATCTAAAGAATAGACATTGTTACATGGGTTATTTTATAAGAGAGTCAAAGTCATATGTTCCATTTAATGACCCAAAAATTTAAATAATTAGAAAATATAATGAATAAAATGGATTAAAGGAAAATAAGGGGAATAAAGGAAGAATTTTTAAGAAAATAACAGGCCTTGTCGACGAATGTCTTGTATTCGTCGACGAGTGTCATTCTAAGCTCATTGACAAACACCAGTTTCTCATCGACAAAGGAATCCTAAGAGAGTATATTTGGAACCCTGAATTTCGTCGACGAAGTCTCTACAGTGCCTCGTCGACGAATCAATGTGTCTCGTCGATGAAGCCCTACGTATAAAAAAGGTTTTTCTTCATTTTCAGCATGAAATCTTGAACTCTCTCTCCTCTCTCTCTTTCTCTCTAAAACGAAGCTCCAGCCTTCGCCCTTCGATTTTGGGCCGATTTTGACCCGGTTTGACGATCCAGAACCGCCACGAAATTCTTGGGATCATTCTCTTCAAGGCTGTAGGAGCTGATCGTTGGGTTCTGAGGTTTAGGAAACATCCCAAAATCAGGGTAAGTGATTTATTTTGGGATTGTCTTAAGGAATGTTGTTATTTGGAGCCTATGAAGTAGTAAATAAGTATTTTTCTTAAGATTTAAGTTAATTGGAATTTATTTTAATTAAGTTAGGATTTTTGAATTCAGGGTCCAAGTTAACGTTGCGGGTATCAGTTAGGGGATCCTGCCAGCGTAGTTTGAAGTCAGGTAAGGAGGATATTTATATATTAAATTAGGATTTTCATGAACTAAAATGAATTATGTGTTATTTATGTATATATATTTATATGTGGGTTTAAAATGCCAACCATGAAATTTATGTTTTCTAAGCCTAGGATTGTTTATATAGCTATGTATATGTGATAGTAAATGGGTGAAAGTGGAAGGAATTTTATGAGGAATTAAGTAAGAAATGAAATGTATTTTTATCATATAAATGTTAATTATGGGTTGGCTTATTTTGTAAGGAATGTATATGAATTTTACTGCTAAAACTGTGTGGCATGAGATTCTGTGCGAATATATGTTAGATATATGAGATGCAAGTTAAGTAAGTAAAGCTTTATGAATAAAATATGATATGGACAATGTTGCTTGTGTGTTTTAAATGCAACCATGTAAATGTAAGACAGCTGAAAGACAGTCATGTAGCAGATTCTAACGCATTTCTATGTGGACTAATGGTAGCAGATTCTAGCACATTTCTATGTGGAAACTAACTGATGTTGGCTAAAGGTCAGCTGTAGTACGAAGGAATGAAATGAAATGTTATGAAATGAAATGACAATGAAATTGCAATGAAATAAAATGACAAATGCAAATGATATAAATGGGAAAGAGTCACTTAAAGTGAAACAAAATGCAAAATTAAGTTATGAAGTATGAATGTATAATGACATAAATAAATGATGTATTATGATATTAAGTGTATGTATGTACGTAGAACATGTTGTGATTGGGCAAGGCGAACTCTTCGCCTGAGGGCTTGCTGAGAAAGGTGAGTGCACTAGTAGCTTCAGATGTGGCAGTAGCTGCATAACGTACTAGGGCAGAGGGAACCTATTTGTATGGACGGGTAGATTTCCCTATCCTTAGGGGCCTTTGCCGGTAAAGTGTTGTTGAATGCATGAGTATGAGATTAATCTAACACTTAAGAGCTTACTGAGTAAGGTAAGTGCCCCGGTATGCTTTAGTTGTGGCCTTGGGGTTACCTATGTATCAGAGCAGAGGGGTGCTACTTGTATGGACGGGTAATCACCCTTATTCTTGAGTAATCTCGTGGGTTAAACCTTTGCATGTGATTGTTTAGGTTCATAAAATGATTTCAGAGTTATGTTAATGATTTTCAAATGTAATTAAAATGATATCTATTTACCTCATGTTGGTCGCACGCTGTTTTAATATGTATGTTTCTTCCTTTACTGAGATGTGTCTCACCCGAATATGAATGTTTCTTTTTCAAGACATCCTCAAGGTCAGGCTTAGAAGCTCAAGGGTGCTTTTAGAATTTTTGGAGAACTATATAAAGAAACAGGGTATATGTTGATAATATTTTGGGGAAGTATATGTTATGTTATAAGTATTTATGTTTTAAGTCTGTGGAGAAAAGAATGTTTGTGGATGTACTAAAATGTTTGGAGATGTATGTATATTGTAACGACTCGAAGAATAATGGTATTTAAATAATAAAAAGAAAGGGGAATGGAAACCAGAAACAGAAGGAGGCAGTCGACGACATTGCATTCTGGAAGGAATAACCAAAGGAAATTATCAGGGCCTCGTCGACGAACACAGGGGATTCGTCAACAAGGGTATAAGAGGACCTCGTCAACGAAGGCAAAATTCATCAATGAGGAAATACCGAGAGAGGTTTTCAGGAATCTGAATTTCATCGACGAGGAGTGGGTTTCATCGACAAAATTATTAAAGGACTCGTCGATGAGATGACGTGGCTCGTCGACGAATCCAGCCCTATAAATAGTGTAAAACTCAGATTTTTTATGGAAATCTTGCGCAAAAACCCTCTCTCTCTCTCTTCCTTTGGTTCTTCCCCCTTCTCTCTCCGATTTCGGGCTGAATTTCCACAGATTTAAGGATCTAAAGCACCACGATGCTCTTGGGAAAGTTCTCTACAAGTCTGTCGGAGCGGATCATTAGTGGGGCTGAGGTGGAAACCATCCCAAATCCAGGGTAAGGCTTTCTACTCAGTATTTGGTTATTTTACAGTTGTAGGAATTGTTATACGCATAGAAATACTGAACTTTAGTTCTGAAAAATGTTGTTTCCAAGATATTGAGTTGGGAACCCTGCAAGTGCGAGACAGATTTTCTTAGGGGCTTTTCAGGGATCTGCTAAGGGGATAAACTAAGCTAGTTCTTTTTAAGAAAATGTATGTATATATCGCATTTGATTTCAGGAAAGTTAATATGTTCATATATATGATTTATATTTGAGAAAACACTGTTGAAAATAATGGTATGTTGAATATATGAAAAACCTGTTCAGTGTGGCATGAGTAGAAATTGTTATAAAATACTGTTTTCTGGGAATGCATTAATGATACGGATTTTTATAATGGAAAATCGGCATATGGGCCAAGATTTTTATATGTGTTTCTGGCGTACGGGTCGTGCTATGTATATGATTTGCTAGGGTATGGGCTGAGCTATGGATATATGATTTGCCGGCGCACGGGCCATGCTATGGATGTGATTTGCCAGTGTACAGGCTGAGCTATTGATGTGATTCGCTAACGTACGGGTTGTGCTATGATATGATTTGCCGGTGTACGGGCCGATGTATGATAAAATGTGAAATACCGGCGTATGGGCTGATGATTTTCATGATATACGTATATATGCAAAATGTTATGATTGATTTGATAATTAATGATATGAAATATCCATGTATCACAGTTTCAGTATATGTTATATGATATCAGAACGTGGTTGGCTTGGTCTAGGCTAGCACTTGCACGGTACCGTTGCTATGTGTCCATGGTCTTCATGATCATGATATTTGTGTTAACGACGCTGTACAAAGTGATGTGAGATTGAATGGTCGATGTGGTTTTTAAGAAGTGTGTGAGCGCCCCTGGTGTACGAACCAGGTCTAGCAGACCCATCAGACTTACAGACTGTACTTTTGACTTGGTAGTGGTCGGCCAACCATTGTCAGGTCCCGCCTTCGGGCCACACAACCCAGTCATGTGGGGGTAATACATGACAACAGCTAGCTAACCTACCAGGAATGTTGTTGTATTATTATTATTAGAGATGAAATATGTTTATGAAAATACTATATGTTCTGCCATGTTTTGATGATATATATGTTTTCCCAGATTTGACAAAATAGTTACTAAATATGTTCTGTATGGTATATGTATAACACGGAATACTCATGTTGCCACACACTGGTATTAGTTTATTTCCCTTTCTGAGAGGTGTCTCGCCCCAAAATTTTATAATCTTTTCAGGAGCCCTAGATAGGAGAGCGGGAAAAGCCCCGTTGATCTAGTGTCGTTTGTCTGCCCTCTTTAAAGGGTAAGTTTTAGTAGGGACAGTTCGATTTTGAGGGAAATGTCCCTAGATCTTGTTTTTGGGATGTATATACTAAAATACAGTGGATATAGTGACTCTAGTAATTATGGTAATGTGATGGAGGTTTTCGTGTTTATAATATTGTGATTGTGTGTTTCCTACTGCTTAGGCTTCCATTATGTGTTCTGATGTATCCCTGGTACCCACGGATCTAGGTGGATTATGATCTACTCAGCTGGGATTTGTGATATTGATTTTATTTATTGAAAAAAAAAATGTAGAAATGAAGCAAGTCGTCACATATATATATATATATATATATATATATATATATATATGGAAATACAGGTGTTGGACAAATTTTATGGATCTCTAGATAGGATATAGCACACTCTAGTATTATGGAATGTTGGTACTATAAAACTATGTTTATGGAGATTATGATTATGTTTTCCGCTGCGTATGTTATGGATTATGATTTATCAGGATAATATCAGGTTTAACGCACCAGACCCGGGTTTAGGGGTTCGGGGCGTTACATTCCAACTAAGAATTATTATAAAAACACTACATGCTTTAAATGTAGAAGGTTGGGTCATATATAATTCGACTGTCCTTTCAAAAATAAAGATCTAAAAATTAAGAAAGTATGGAAGGTCAAAGGTCAATCTAGCACTAACCCCCTTGGACCCAAGAAAATCTGGGTACCAAAGCTAGTTGTTTGATTGTGTCTTACAGATATGCTTAAGATCAACATCCTCAAAAGATATATGGTATACAGATAGCGAATGCTCACGTCACATGACTGGGGATAAAGCGAAGTTCACTTCCATCACACCCAAGGATGAAGGGTTTGTTACTTTTGGAGATAATGCTAAGGGAAGGATCATAGGTGTAGGTAAAGTCTGTAATGATGCCTCAATCATTATAGATGATGTTTTATTAGTTGAAGGTTTAAAGCACAATTTATTGAGCATAAGTTAACTATGTGATAAAGGTTACAAAGTGTCTTTTGAACATGACAAGTGCATAGTTGAACACAAAACTGATAATAAGATATTGTTCATTGCTAAAGGTCATGAAAATGTATATACCACAAGCTTTGATAACTTAACTTCACAGAGTGTGACATGCTTATCTGCTATGAATGAAATAAGTTGGATTTGGCATAGGAGACTAGGACACGCAAACATGGATTTAATCTCAAAACTTATTAAGAGAGAATTAGTTAAGGGACTGCCTAAGACTAAATTTGTGAAAGATAAAATCTATGATGCATGCCAACTGGGAAAACAAGCAAGAACAAACTTTAAGAAGAAGATAGAGATCTTCACTACTAGGTCACTCCAAATGCTACACTTAGACTTATTTGGACCAAACCCAATTCAGAGTTTATGAGGAAAATCATACGCCTTTGTCATTGTTGATGAATTTTCAAGATTCACATGGGTATTATTCTTAGGACACAAAGATGAAGCATGTGAAAAATTCATAAACCTGTGCAAGAAAATCCAAAATGAAAAAGGATATACAATCACTAAAATTAGAAGTGATAGGAGTAAAGAATTTAAAAATCAAGGCATGGCTAGAACACCACAATAGAATGGTGTAGTTGAACAGAAGAATAGGTCCATACAAGAAATGGCCAGAACTATACTTAACAAACATAAACTACCTAAGTATCTCTGGGCTGAGGCAGTGAATACCGCCTACTATGTTCTAAACAGAGTATTGATCAGACCATCACTCAATAAGACTCCTTACAAATTATGGAATGGCCATAGACCAAGCATATCATATTTTCATATCTTTGGCTATAAATGTTTTGTGCTTAGAGATAATGAACAAGTAGGAAAGTTTGATGTGAAATATGATGAAAGCATCTTCTTAAGATATATATTAGATAGTAAAGCCTATAAAGTATATAACAAACGAACATGGACGGTCATAGAATCTATTCATGTAGTATTCGATGAGTCAAATCCCTTCTCCAAAAGAATCGATGAAGATGAAATTGAATTAAACAAGGAATTTGAAGAACTATCAATTAAGAATGATTTAGAAAAGAAAAATGAACCTAATGAATCATCCATTGAAATTGATCAAACTGAAAATGAGGTTAATGAACCACCTATAGAATGGAAATATATAAAGAATCATCCCATTGATCAAATAATAGGTGAACCATTACGTGGACTCGCTCCTCACTTAGGAATATGATTAGTCATTTCGCATTTCTATCTCAAGAAGAACCTAAGAATGTGAGTGAAGCTATAGAGGATGAATCATGGGTATTGTCCATGCAAGAAGAATTAAATCAATTTGAGAGAAACAAAGTATGAATGTTAGTTCCCAGACCTGAGGATAAATCAACCATAGGAACCAAATGGATATATAAGAATAAGAAAGATGAACATGGAGTAGTTGTGAGAAACAAGGCTAGATTGGTAGCTCAGGGATATAATCAAGAAGAAGGTATAGATTTTGAAGAAACATTTGCACCTGTAACTAGAATGGAAGCCATTCGATTGCTTTTTAGCATATGTAGCTTTTAAGGATTTCAAGTTATATCAAATGGATGTCAAAAGAGCATTTTTAAATGGCTACAGAAATGAAGAAGTGTATGTAGAACAATCCCCGAGCTTTGAAAATCATGAGAATCCAGATCACGTGTATAGACTAACAAAAGCCTTGTACGATTTAAAGCAAGCTCCTAGAGCTTGGTATGAAAGGCTAAGCGGTTTTCTATTAGAAAATGGGTTCATAAGAGGAAAGATTGATACAACTCTGTTCATAAAGACTAAGAAAGAAGATATTCTTCTAGTGCAAGTATATGTAGATGACATCATATTTGGCGCTTCAAATAAAGAACTGTGTGATGAATTTGCCAATACCATGCAAAATGAATTTGAGATGAGCATGATGGGTGAACTAAATTTCTTCCTAGGACTTCAGATCAAACAAGCAAAACATCGAATATTCATAAATCAATCAAAGTATATTAGAGACCTACTCAAAAAGTTTAATATGGAAGATGGAAAAATACTAGGTACACCTATGAGCACTTCATTGAAATTAGACAAAGATGAACAAGATATACTAGTAGATGTCAAACTTTATTGTGGAATGATTGGTAGCTTATTATACTTAATTGTCAGTAGACCAGATAAAATGTTTAACGTATGTTTGTGTACAAGATTTCAATCTACACCAAAAGAGTCACATTTGTTAGTCGTTAAACGAATACTTAGATACCTGATAGGAACCATGGAAATTGGATTATGGTATCCTAAGTACACATCTTTTAAGATTCTCAGCTATTTAGATGCTGATTTTGTAGGTAGCAAAGTGGATAGGAAGAGCACTAGTGGTACTTGTCATTTCTTATGACAATCCTTAGTCTCTTGGTTTTCCAAGAAACAGAATTCAGCAACACTTTCCACAGTTGAGGTTGAATACATAGCGACAAGTAGTTGTTGTGCTCAAATGCTTTACATGAAGCAACAACTAAAGGATTTTGGATTAAGTTATGAAATAATCCCTATTAGATGCGATAATACGAGTGTGATAAATATTTCAAAGAATCCCATATTACATTCAGGAACTAAGCATATAGAAATACAACATCACTTTATTCGTGACCATGTACAAAAAGGGAATGTGACACTAGAGTTTGTATGCACGGATGAACAATGGGCAGATATATTCACGAGACCACTTGCGGATGATAGGTTTATCCAAATTAGGCGTGAATTAGGTCTCATGCATAGTTGAGAGGTTGCCTAGAATTATGTTAGATTATATAATTCAGGGGGAGCAACATCACTTACGATGTAATCACTTGGTATTGCATTAATCAACAATTGGTATCAAAAATTCGACATAACATTTAATCAACATTTGGTATCCTCATGTAATCTTTGAAATGTATGCATTAGCAAGGGGGATGGTCAATGTCAAAAAGCATAAGAAGGATTTTTTTTTCTTATCTAATGGTTGAACATGTTAAAACCTTAAGATTTCTAAAAGGAGGAGAACATAAGGGTACGTCTACTCATGTTCTATTATTTTACACCTTTTTTTTTATGTCAAAAGGGGGACAAAATTGGGAGCAAAAATAATATAGAAATTAGGAGAAAAAGCATAAATAAGAATTGGGGAGAAATATCAGGAGGAAAAACTGTTGGCAAAACTAATTGTGCAAAAAGGAAAGAAGTATAATAACATAAATTGTTGAAACATCATGAGCATATTGTCATTCATTGAATATTTGATGCATTAATTGAGGAGGAGCCTTGTTTGGCGTAACCCATTATATATATTTTTGCTAGTGCATTTGTCATCATTAAAATTGGGAGATTGTTGACTCTGCAAGTCCAATCCGGTTTTGATAATGAAAAATCACTTGGTATTTGATATGTGCATTGAGTTGGTGAATAGGACCCATATTAAGCATGCACGAAAGGATAACGAGTCATGGAAGCATTAAAGTAAAGCTTACATATCTTGGCAAGATCCATGGAACTCAAAGAGTACGCGAATCAAGATGCAAGCGGCAAAGTTTAAGAACATCTTGGTAATGGGTACTTAGATCTCATGTATTTACATCTTCATATAATTTAATTTGAGGCTCAACATAACTTAGAAAGACTTTAGGATTCATGCATTTCATGTATATCATTAGGAAACTTTCATGGACTTGAAATCATGGAAAATATGTTTTACAAAAGACCCAAGAAGGAAAGCAAAGAAGAATTTTAAATTAGAAAAGAAAAATTCAAAATTTGGGGACTTCGGTTGACTAAACTTCAAGTTCGGTTCGCTGAAGAATTTCCTTAGATGTCTGAAGAATAAGTTCAAACGTCTGAAGATTTATGGGTGACAAATAGAATCTGGCAGAAGCACCTCAGATGACTGAACCTTGACCTCGGTCGTCTAAACTCGACACTTCGGTCATCTGAACCTTGACCTCGATCGTCTAACCCTGTGTTCAGGCTATTTTTTTAAAGGGTAAAAGTGACTTCGGTCATCTGGGCCCTAGACCTTAGACGTCTAAACTTGTTGAAAAGATTAAAAATTTAATTTTTATTGTGCAAACACGCGAGATATCTTTTGATCCAACGATTGAGATCAATTCTAAGGGTAAGACACTATAAATACTGATTATCTAAACCCTAGTAGGCATGAAAAACACAAGAAGATCAACGTAAAGCGAAGAACACATCTTATTGAAAAGAAAACTAAGATTCTTAAGTTGATTGTTGTACGTTTGCCTACACTCTAGCTTCTACACATCATCTTTGAGCAACTCTACTCAGAATATCTAAGTGGAACTTGGCTACTCATATGGTTCTTTCATTCGAGTATTGAGGTTTGATAAATCATATTTTTTATAAGAGTTAGTTGGATAAAGTTTTTCTTATATAAGCTGATCTACTTGTTGATATCCATTTTTCATAGAGTATATCATTGCAAAATCTATTTTTGAATTCTTGTTAAGAAGTTAATCTTGTGTGTGCATTTAGCAAATCATTTCATTAAGAATTTTTCTACTTGAGAAGAGATTTTGGTATTGATTAAACTCTTTTGATTCAAGTGAGATTTCATTCAAAGAGTTAATATTTTCAATATACCAAACCTACTAATTTGAAGATCATTTATGTTTGTAACTATATATATATATATATATATATATAAATATATATATATATATTGAAGGAAATTTTCAGAAAATCATATAGTAAAAGTGTTGATCCTTGGTATCATCATCTTAGAGATACATATACATATACATCAAGTCAAATATTACCTAGATCACATTGAGATTGAAATATTATTAAGGTCAACATATTTCGTGAAATAACTTTTACAAAGTGCGTGTAACATCTTTGCAATTTGCAAAGTTATTTTTATATTCAAAAATCTAACCTAAGATCTCCAAAGCATTGTTTTATACAAACATTTTTGGGAGAATTGATAAAAAGAGAATTGTGTATTAGAGCATATCATACATACACGATTATATTGTTTCATACATTCTAGCTTCAGATTATATCATATGTTAATGTATTAAGAATTTCAATTGTACTCACAAGCTTTTGTTTGGAAGCATTTTTGAGTGTTTTACAGATTCATTGTATTCACGGTTCGACTTGTGAATCGGTGTTTGAGGAGAGAGTTGTATCTCTTGTAAGCAGCAGGTGAGGAGGAAGTTGTACCTCTTGTAAGCAGTGGATTGTAAAGGAAGCTCCATCCCAATTTAAGGAGTAAGGATTTTAGTGAAATCTTTGAGTGGTTGCTCATGGCGAGGACGTAGGCCGAGTTGTCTGAACCTCGTAAAACCCGTGTTTGTCTTCTATCTTCCCTTTACTCTTTACTTTCAGCACTACATTTCAACTGCTCATATTGCATGTATAGGTTGAATAACATTGCACACTATTATTTGGGAAATAAGAACTCGTTTCTAAATATACAAGTAGGGAGTAAGTGGTAAAAAGATTTAAAGAATTTTCAAAATACCCAATTCACCCCCCCCCCCCTTCTTGGGATTACACCTAATTCAACGGAATTTATGGAAATTTTGGGCTTTGAGAGTAATTTTTTTGTACAATGGAGGATGCCCCAAACATACTGGCTCATTTTCCATAACCAAGGGTAGAAAGGTTTCTGGGGTAAAATCTTGTTTTAGAATCCGGGATTAGGAAAGAGTTGCACATTCAAAATCTCCTAGAGTGATTTTTAAAATGGGGGATCAAATTTCAGAGTTCAAAATAATTTTCTTCCCCTTTACCTCAGTGGATAAAACATTGTTTTCAAAAACCATGTTGGAGTAGAAAATTTTTACAAGGTTTGGAAAAATCCCTTTCACTTGGTAGGATACGAAATTGAACCATCCTATTTCTCTAAACAAAGAAAGGATTTCGGGAAATTCTTCATTGAAAAATGAAGTGTCTAGAACCTTACCAAGTATGGGATCGTTAAAACGAAGAGAGGCACGATATCTAAGCCTAGCTTGAGGTGCAACGAGCCACCTCTTGATGTTTTGCTCATCTTGTCCTTAAGAAGATCCACTATTTGCCGTAGTTTTCGTGCGAGGCATGGTAATGATTTAAGATTACACGAAGAGTGCTTTTTAGGAAACCCTAGAATGCGTAGGGATAGTTTGGAAGTGTGATTGGAACCTCGTATTCAAGGGTTTTTGGGTGAGAATGGAGGGAGATAGAGAGATGAGTCTTCAGAAGAGTGATAGAATAGTGTCTAAAAGGCTAAAGTTAGGGTTTTAAAGAGTTTCAAATATTTATAACCTGCAACTTCAGAAGACTGAAGTTAGGTTCAAACATCTGAAGATTTTCAGAACTGGAAACTGAACAGGCAGTAGTACTTCAAAAGACTGAAATCCAAGTTCAGTCATCTGAACCTTAAGTGCTACAGTGTTCAGTCATATGAGCTTACAAGCTCAGTCATCTAAAGTCTTTAAATTTTCAAAAGTCTTTCTATTCATATCCTAAAATCTTTCTAAATTACTTCCCTAATGTGCTTCATCGATTTATTAGGTTTCAGGCATCTTTTTAGCATTGCCTTTTGAGACATATAGCATCCTTTTTCTTAGAAGATAGGTTCAATTATTTAAGGCTACTTATGAAATTTTGTGATTATCTCATAAGTTCTTCTTTATTTCAACTAGTTCAATATCTTTGTAAAACAAATTGGATTAAGTGACTTTCTTAATTTCTAAGGGGAATGACTAATCCAAATATCTTTGGATCCTTAGTTTATGAACTTGGCTTTCCTGGGTCTAGATAGTTTAACAAGTGATGCTTCTTTAATTCTCCAAACTTGTTTTGTTTTCACACCTTTCCTCTTTAATGAACATTCGAACTTAACATGCCCCTTTTTCTTACATAGAAAACATGTGGTATGTGTGTAGGCATTTGAGGAGGCACTAGCATAATCTTTAGATGCTTTTGTAGAGTGTCCCAGGTAAAGGTTCTTTTTCCTTTTATTTTCAATTCCATTAAATCCTATGCCTTCTTTGTTTAATGACATTCTTTGTGAACCAATCATTTTGTCAAAATTTTCTTTTCCTTTTTGTGAAATTGTAAATGATTTTGGCTTGATCCTCAATTTTTCTCTTAAGATCATTGATTTCTGAATTTTGTATATTTTTACCCTTTTCTTGATTTTTAGATATTTTTTCTGATTTTATTCTCTAACTCATAAATATATTGATCTTTCTCATTTTCCATAGAAGTTTGGGATCTTAGATCTTCTAGCTCTATTATCAACTTTTCATTATTACTTTCTAATCTCTTCATGTTCAAATCTTTTTCTTTTTCGGCAAGATTTTTAGCTTCTAACTCTTTAATCATAGCTTCATTCTTATTTTCTATTTTCTTGATTTTTAAATCTTTTTTCTCTTTCAACAAGTTTAAGTGATTCTAACTCTTTCATAACTCCTTCATTTTTGTTTCTCAATGATGTGTATCGTTTAGTCACATTATCTAACATCTTATGCACCTTGAATAAATCATTTTGAAGTTCTTCATAAGATGGCATGTACTCATCATTGGATTCTTCTGCTAAATCATCACAAGACCTATTGAAGGATTTGGATGAGGAGCTTTTCTCATCATCCCAAGCCATATAGCAAGCAAACTCTTGGTCACTTGATCCATTATTGGAACTATTTGTACTCATATTGTCCCAAGTAGTGGCTTTCATTGCCTTTTTCTTTTTATTTTTAGAATCTTTCTTAAGTTTTGGACAGTCCAGTTTTAGGTGTCCAATTTTCTTGCAATTATAGCATGTAAGTAGTTCTTTCTTTGTTTCTTTCTTCTTAGTTTCTTCCTCATCTGAACTTGAGTTTTGGATTTTTATTTTGAATTTATTTTTCCTTCTAAGGATTTTTGCAAGTTTCTTAGATATGGAGACTTGTTCATCTTCATCCATTTCTTCTTTATCTTCATCACTATAGCTTTTGTTTGATGTTTTAAAAGTAATAGATTCTTGGGCTTTAAGTTTTCCACTTCTTTCATTCATTGCAATTTCATATGTGAGGAGAGAACCTATTAATTCATCTAAGGAGGTGTTTTTCAAATTTCTTCCTTCGATTATTGCAGTGGCCTTAAGTTCCCATATAGGTGGCAGCCCTCTAAGAATTTTTTGGATTATCTCATAGGTGGTGTAAGTTTTTCCTAATGCATTTAGGGAGTTTATTATGTGGGTGAACCTAGTGTACATACTAGTGATTTATTCATCCTAAATGCTTCGTACTCGCTAGTGAGCATATCGATTCGATTGTCCCTTACATTAATAGTACTTTCATAGGTTACTTCTAATTTATCCCAAATTTCTTTTGCTGATTTACATGCCATGACTTTATTGAATTCATTTATATCAAGGGCACAATACAATGCATTCATAGCACTTGAATTTACTTGTGACATCCTATAGTCATTGTCGGTCCATTCTTTTTCTTCTTTGGGTATTTCCTGGCCATCTACATTTTTAGTAGGAATTAAGTCACCATGTGTGACAATCTTCCAAGCTTTCCAATCCATGGTTTGTAGATAGATTCTTATGCATTGTTTCCAAAATGTATAATTTAAACCACAAAAGATGGGAGGCCTTATTGAGGATTGACCCTCTCCAAAGGGAGCTACGCCTAAGTGTTCCATATAGATTTTCATGTAGGAACTAGTTAGGATTTACTACAACCCCACTCTGATACCAATTGAAAACTATGATGTAGTCCTAAGAGGGGGGTGAATTAGGTTATTAAAATTTTCTTTTAAACCTTTTATGAATTTTTAACCTCTTTTAATTCTTTTAATGAATTCTTGACTTCTTGTTGATTTATCTAATACACAATAAATACTTAAGTCTTTATTCAATTCTCAAAAACAATATTTAATCCACAACCATTCACCAACAAAGTAACCAATCAATCAAACATTCAATCAAGAAATCTTTAGAACAATTCTCAGCTTTTGTTAACAGCCCCATGTATATAAATTTGATTTAAGCCCTATAGTAATGAAATATGTTTCTTCAATGCAAACCACAACTCAAATTCCCAACAACACAGAATTTAAATAAACTCTTAGTTAATTTGTCTTTGGATGTTAACCAATCAACGTACTCCCTTTGAAGTTTCCGCAAAGTATTGATCAACCAATGTACTCCCTTCCGATTTCTGAAATCCCAAATCAAAATTAAACTTTGGTTTATTTAATTTTCAATCCATGTAGTTTTTATGATTAAGGAATTTGAAAACATCCACAAAGTTTATTTGTTTGTTGGAATTTAAAGAGAGTAAGTGAAACAGAAGGAGACCGCAATTTTTACGAGGTTTGACTTATCCCCAACCTAGGTCCTCGCCTTTGGCCAACCACCAAAGGATTCCACTAAACCTGATCCTTTCCGTGCGGAACAAAACCTTTATAAACACTCCTTCACTAGGATAGAGTAATCACCTCTCCAAGCGATACCCCATGCTTGGGCACTCCTTCAATAGGCTAGAGTAGTCACCTCTTCAAGTGATACCCCACACTTGAGCAACAATCCAAATCAACCTTGAACCGTCCAAGAACTACAAGAAACACAAAATAAACACTACGTACAAGAACACCCTCAAACCGAGTAGATTAGTACAAATTCAACACTACGTACTTCAAAATTTAAATATCAAAGTGAAATAAGATGAAGCTCAAGATTAGATTTCACCAAGATTCCTTCTTAGATGAGGATCAACAATAAAGACTAGAGTAGAATGAATTCAGCACTTTAGATTATCTAAGAAAATCAATTTTGCAATGAGTGAGCAAGAGAGAGCTTTGTAAGAACAAGAGAGCTTTCAGCTTTTTTCAAATTTTCAATTCTTGGTATATATTTTTATTTACAAAACCATATATTTATAGGCTTAGAAAAGTGTTTTTGTGTTGCCCAAGTTTACTTGGAGTATCTTCCAAGTTTTCATTAATTTTGGAGCACAAGCAACCTCAATTTGAAATTTAAAACATTTAAATAAAAAATTTTACTGTTAACAATGTTCAGACGTCTAAGGTATCGAGTTCAGTCATCTAAGGTTCCTTAATGCTTTGAAAAATTTGAACTGGATACAGGGTCAGACATCTAAAGCATAGGTTCAGACTTCTGAAGTTCTTATTCAGATGACTGAACTGAGCATTCAGACGTTTGAAGGTGTTCTGCCTATTCTGAGTTTCAAAAATAAAATCTTCAGCCTTCTGATTTTAATCTTCAGACTTCTAGAGAAATTCTTCAGTCGTCTGAAAATTATCCTCAGTCGTCTGGGCAAACCACTTTCAGTTTTGTTTTCATAAAACATTTTCTGGGTTTTGAAATAAGGTCTCTAAGCCAATATTTAACCCTTAAAGAGCTTCGAAATTATTTCAAAAGATATTCAAACATGAAGTAGTTACAACATGGTCCTAAAGCTTAAAACTCTTTTCTTCAAGCCTTCCATGGTATTTCTCTTTAAGATCTTTTTAACTTAGATTCTAAGTCAACTTTAAGTGTCCTCATATTCTGCTCATATTGAAGTTGCATTGAGCTCTCTTTTTGAATCTTTTCTTCATGTGAATAAGACTTTGTGATTCTTTGAGCTTTCCATTCTTTTCCTTTTGAACATTGTCTTATACTCAATCCTAAAACATCACCACTCAACCAACTTATATTAGTTTATCCTTTATTTTCTATCATTAAAACAAGATTGAAAAATCATGTAAGGCCAACAATCAAGTAAGGTGTACTTACATGAATCCTAATTTCAATGTACATAAAAAAAATTCTTTTGATTCTTCAAGTTTGGACTTCATGAGTTCCATGATCATAAAAAAATGTCATCCTCTTGTATGCTTCATGGCTTTCCATTTGGCATCTTTTATTGTGCTTTAATATCTTAATACCTATATATATACTTAATAACACAATTAGATGTCTTGGTTTGTTATTATCAAAATAGGATTAAACCTTGTTAGGCTAGCAATGGTGGGTATGCATGTGTGTTTTAGTTTTTTGCGTTTTTTTCCCCTTTTTCATTATCTCTAGATTTTGCTATAATATTTTTTTAGTCACATCACTACATTAGAGAGAAAAAGTTAGAAGTAATTACTGAAGTAAGAGAGAGAGAGAGAGAGAGAGAGAGAGAGAGAGAGAGAGAGAGAGAGAGAGAGAGAAAGGGCCTTTCTTGGTTAATATTTTTCTATGTTGGTTTTTTAAAGACACTATTATGTGAGAGCAAAAGCATAGAAAGAATAATTGAAACAAGAGAGAGATAGCCATGGTTTTTGGTTGATTCATCGAATTGTTTCCATGCAAGTACAACCAATAGGCTTGTAGCATCATGGAGATTCCTTTATGCACAATCATATTGTAGGTTAGGCAAAGAGATAGAGAAGACTATGGAGATCATCATAGGCATGAGAAGGTCGACGAATGGTTATTATGGTGACCCATGGTCATAGCAGTTGCACCATCACATACGGAGAGGAGAAAATGGCATCGTAGGTTGTTAAGAGTGGCCAAACTTGTCAACAAATCGATTATAGGTGAATGGTGGCATGTGGTCATTACAGTGGTGCCTGAAGTTGATGTGGGGTAACTTAGCATGTGCACTCCAGTGTTTGGGTTTTATCTAAAACCATAGATCTCATGAAGAAGGTGAATGAGGAAGAAGGGGGGCATGCACACGTGCCCCTTGTGTGACCGATTAATGAAGTAAATCGATCCACCGATTTAGCTAGACTAGTTGACTAGTCTTATAATTTTATTGTTATTCTATTTTTCTTTTATTTTTGATGGTTGGTTAAAATACTTAAATACATAAAAAAGTTCCAAAAAAAAACATAAAAACCAAAACAAAAAATCTAGCTTTATTATAAGCATTTAGTTAGTAATTTGTTTGTGTTGTTGTTGTTGTTGTTGTTATCACTATTATCATTACTACTACTACTATTACTAATATTATTCATATTAATATTGATATCATATGTTTCTAGCAAAGCATAAAAAACTAATAAAAATATAAATTTACTTCCTTATTAGTATTTAGAATTTACTTAGTTGATGTAAGTGATAGAGCTTTTATTTTATTACTCTATCTTCAATTCTTATCTTAATAAAATGATTAATATTCTATAAAAATGCAAAAAAAAAATCATTAAAAATTTCTAAAGTAATTGTTAGGGTTTCTAGGTTTTTTTCATTTCCTCTTGTGATGTATTTTTCTCAAAATTAAGCATGAAGTCATTCCAAAAACACCAAAAAAAAGAAAGTTTTAAAGCCTATAGATGTTTCCTTGTATATGAAATTAGGGTTTTCATTATTTTTTGAATTTGCTCGATTACTTTTGGAATATTTAGGTTTAGGAAAGTTATCTTTTGAGTCTCTCAAAACTTTTTCTTAGCCTAGCACGTAGGATCTTAAATATATTTTGTTTTAGGAAAGTAATCTAATTGCCTTCTTAGTCATAGTTCTTTTGACTTATCATGGATTTAATTACCTTTATTGTAATTGTTTGCTAGAGAATGAGCATTTCCTAGGGTTTGTTCAATTGGGTAATGAGACTTATGAGTGCACACTAAATCTCAAAAACATGAGATATTTAATCCAATGGTGGGTGTCATAGAAGGATACAATAACACTCTGTTTTTGTTTCTTGAGGTGAGGGTAGCTTTGCGTTCCATGTTGGACTACCATGAAGAATGCAAGGTTGGGTGCTAGCACCTTCTCCTCACATAAGTGTACTCCCGAACTTGACTCTCATACATAAAACTTTGACTATAGTTTCCTTGGATTCCAAGTGTAGCTAGTTGATTAATCAAATGTTAGTAATTAATTTGATATTTTAATCTCATCTATAATAAAATAAATTAGGGATAACTCCATTATTACATTAGACTCGAACTTTTTTTTTAGCCTAGCACATAGGATCGTAAATATCTTTTTTGTTTTAGGAAAGTAATATAATTGCTTTCTTAGCCATAGATTTTTTGGGTTATCATGAATTTAATTTCCTTTACTATAATTGCTTTCTACAAAATGAGCATTTCCTAGGGTTTGTTTGATTAGGTGATGAGACTTATGAGTGTATGCATTGCAAACTAAATCCTAAAAACATGAGATAATTAATCTGATGGTGAATGTTATATAAGGATACAATAGCACTCTCTATTAGTTTCTTAAGGTGATGGAAGCTTTGCATTCCATGTCAGACAACCATAAGGAAAGCAAGGTGTACCAATATTAAATAGAAGGATAATAAAAGTCAACTAAAGCATAATTAATTTGGATTGGTGATTATATGTGCCTTAGTAGGTACTATTTATCGAACTAGTGGGTAGTTGGTGGGGCGCTAGTATCTTCCCTCACATAAATGTACTCCCAAACTTGACTTTAGTACATAAAACTTTGACTATAATTTTTTTTTTTTATCAGTAAATGTAAAGTATATTAATCAAAATGCATATATACAATATACACTGGGCATTCCTAGGAAAGGTGTAACGCCCCAAAATTTCTACTATATTTTTTTCCACATAATAATAATAATAATTACTCTGATACCATATAACATTAACTAAATCAACCCGGACCCCAAATGAAACCGAGGATATACCTATCCATACATGCATGACAACTATGCAGCGAAAATCATGATTTATTCAACCTTATATACAATACCAGAGTTTTACTGTAATCAAAATACACATATACATCCCAAAAAGGACCACAAATACCATAGGGTCATACCCCCAAAAATCCATCCTGATTTCAACCCAACTACTTACCATTCAGTCAGGATAGCACTATCAGCCTCCTCTATCTCGGAGCTCGGTCCGCTCGTCTATCTGGGTTTCCTATAATATTTGTAATTCTAGGGTGAGACACCTCTCAGTAAGGGAGATAGACTAATATCCGTATATGGCAACATGAGTATTATTGGGTTATAAACATGTATTATTTGTGGTAAACTGTATCTAATAAGTAAGGAAAATTTGTATATAATTTAACTGCATTCGAAAAGTCAGGTAAAATTGTTCTGTATAAATATGAATAATTTGTAAATCAACAAAACATAATGTATCATACTAAATTCCTGTATACATGTAAATCATCTGTTATATCTGTATATTACTGAAATTATACCCTGGATGGATAATTGTATATCATGATTAACCCTGCATGATTCGGGTTGTGCGGCCTGTGGGCTAGACTTATCTCTGATTGGCCTACCATACTAAGTCAAACATGACATAACTACACACGATTCCCCAACCAACCTGGTCCACCCATCTTGCTCTCCACAACACTTCTCGAGCCGGCACACAGTGGGTATCTTGCTCTCCGCAACACTTCGGGGCTAATCGGCCACCGACCCAACACTTTCTAAATAGTGTGGTTGCACTGTCAGCTAACACCAACCTGGTCCACCTATCCTGCTCTCCGCAACACTTCTCAGGTCGGCACACAAAGGTTACACTATATGATCTGGCTAGCTAGCTACGGTATTGTGCTCAGTCCATCAGGGTTCTACTATCATATAGTATATTCCATAAATAGCTATAATAATATTGTTTCATGATTTGTGTAAAATATGTCATAATAATAATATTTCTAAATATCTATTATAAATATATCTAGTTACGACATTTGGCCCGACTGAAATATTACGGCATCTGTGCCGACTGAATTATCACGGCATCTACGCCAATTAAAATATCATAGCATCAGCGCCAGCTGAATATTATAATATACTGAAAATATAATTTTTGTATTGTTTATAGTTTTTCTAAAAACTATTGTCAAATCATGCTTGTACTGTGAATTCATAAAATATTCTGACATACCATTATTTACAGTAAAATTTATACTCACACCACACACAAGAGAGTACTACTCAATAATATATTACCTAGCCTAGGAAAACATATTTTGCTGACAAAATAATATTAAATCTGTTTTCAAAGTTTCCTTAATTCAACATCAGTATTCCCAAAAACTATACTAAATCATATATAGTATATTCAATAATTAATTTTCTGAAAATATCTAACTTAATCTATCTCCTTACCTGGCTTGCTGATAGGCCTGCTAACAACCCTAAATCCACGCCCTACAGCATTCGAAGCTCAAAACTCTAAAATTACATTTTCCCCAAATTATTCAACTCAACCCCTAGAATATTTCTCATTTAGCATTTCATAGACCCCATACACTCCAAATATAATAATTAAACCCTAAAATACCTTACTTACCCTAGTTTTGGAGTGGTGCCCCAGAACCACAACTCAACAATCCGCTCTGGTTAATTTGTAGAGAATCACCCCCATGAACCTCGTGGTAGATTCTGATCGTCAAAACGGGCTATAATCGGAGCGAAAATGAAGAGAGAAGGGGGTTAAGGCCGTAGGGCTTAGAGAGAGAGAGAGAGAGAGAGAAAGAAAGAAAGAAAGAGAGAGAGAGTGAGTGATTTTGTTTTGATTTAACAAAAATGGCTCACGGTTCTTCTTTAATTTCAGAACTGCAGAGAAAATCATCAATGGTTTTCTGCACCCCTCATAAAACAGTCGACGGTTTTGGTTTTTAAACCACCCTTTTTACCATTTTGCATGTAACCGGCCCGCAGTAAATTCAAAATCGTCGACTGTTTTCTGTGGCCCTCTCCAAACCGCCCAAGGGATTGGTCTTCACCAAACTGAATTTCCTCCTTTTCCTTATTTTCTTGTTATTTAAATTTCCGAGGTCTCTACATTCTCCCTTCCTTATAAAATTTCGTCCTCGAAATTTGCTATTTATCTTATGTATCAATCTCTAAGGAAAAACCCACTGTAAGTTTATTAATTACCCTCACTTATGGCAGAGGAATACCGTGGTTACATTTACGGTCTTGAAAGATTACAAAAACTAAATAAAACTCTCCCAAAACCATTAAAACAGAAAACTATTACATACAACTGATTAACCTGCTCAAAATCCTACTTACTTACATGATTTCTTACTTGAACCCTTACCTTTCTCTAGCTAATGCTAGACCCCACTAAAACAGATGTGAGTACTTCTAGCGTATTTCCTCCTCTAACACTCACAACACTTCCTCTACTACATGGTTTCTCTAGAGTACTTTCACCGGTGGAATTTTCTTAGTATGTAATTCATGCTCTTTATAATCTAAGACCTGAACTAGTATTTCTTTATAAGATAAGGTCTCACCAATTTCTAGTGTTTCATAACTTATTATGTGAGATGGATCTGGGAAGTATTTATTCAACATAGACACGTGAAATACATCGTGAATTCTGGATAGTGTTGGGGGTAATGCTAACCTGTAGGCAACTGGGTTGAGTCTTTTCAATATCTCAAATGACCCAATATACCTAGGGCTAAGCTTTCCTTTCTTCCTGAATCTCATTACTCCTTTCATCGGTGCAATTTTTAAAAATACATTATCACCCACATCAAATTCTAGCACTCGTCACCGGATATCTACATAGCTTTTCTGTCGGCTCTAAGCTGTTTTAATCCTTTCCTAAATAAGCTTGATTTTCTCAGAAGCCCACTGTACCATCTTTGGCCTCAATATCTGCTTCTCTCCAATTTTATCCCAATATAATGAAGATCGACATCTCTGACCATACAATGCCTCGTACGAAGCCATCCCGATACTGTCCTGGCAGCTGTTGTTGTAAGCAAACTCCACCAATGGTAGGTATTGAATCCAGTTGCCTAAAAAATATAGCACATAGGAACGCGGCATATCCTCTAATACCTATAAGTCCTCTCAGTTTGTCCATCAGTCTAAGGAAGAAAAGTCATACTAAAGGCCAACTGGGACCCCAAAGCTCTCTGTAAACTTTTCCAGAACTGAGACATGAAACGTGGATCCCAATCAGAAATGATGGACACAGGCACTCCATGCAGTCTGATTATTTCCCATGCATACAGCTCTGCCAATCTACTCATAAGGTAGTTAACTCTGATGGGAAGAAAATGGGTGGTCTTCATCAGTCTATCAACGACCACCCAGATGGTGTCCTGTCCATGTTGTGCCAGCGGTAACCCCAATACGAAATCTATAGAAATATACTCCTACTTCCATTCGGGAATGTGAAGTGGTTGCAATGGCCCTGCCAGTCTTTAATGCTCAGCCTTCACCTACTAGCATGTCAAATACTGCTCTACATATTCATCAATTTCTCTCTTCATATTGCTCCACCAGAAGGATGACTTCAAATCCTTGTACATTTTTGTACTCCCTGGATGTGCTGTATACAGGGAACGATGCGCCTATTCCAAAATGGTTCCTTTAATCTCAGCATCTATAAGCACAAAAAGTCTGGTATGGAACCTCAAAGTTTCGTTATCTGAAATATTGAACTCTGCCTCCTAACCACTTTGCACCTTATCCATAATCTTCATCAACTCCACATCTTTCACCTTAGTAACTTTAATTCTTTCATGTAGTGTGGGTTGTACAACCAAATTAGCAATAAATGCCTGATGATTACCCTTTATAAGCTTGACCCCAAGTCTTTTCAAATCCATTCTGATCTAACATACAGTTATTATTGTTGATACAGATGCACTCCCTGATTTACGACTCAATGCATCAGCTACCACATTTTCTTTTACTGGGTGGTAACTGATGGTGCAATCATAGTCTTTAATCAGCTTGAGCCACCTCCTCTATCTCATATTCAATTCCTTCTACGTGAAGAAATATTTCAAACTCTTCTAATCTGTAAATATTCCACACCTTCCACCATACAGATAATGCCTCCAGATCTTTAATGCGTACACCACTGCAGCCAACTCTAAATCATGCGTCAAATAATTTTTTTTCTTATTCCTTAAGTTGCCAAGAAGTGTATGCCACCACTTTTCCTTACTCTTCGAAGAGGTGACATGGCTCGTCGACGAGGCCATATGGCTAGCCACCTATAAATATGCAGAAAATGGATTTTTAGCAAAAAAAATTTCTCTCTCATTTCTCTCTCTAGAAAATGGGTTTCTCTCACTTCTCTCTAGATTTCTGGCTCCGGTTCTCCCAGGTTCAATGATTAGAAGCTACCACAGTGATCTTGGGGAGATTCTCTACAACCTAACTGGAGCGGGAAATTCAATATGAGTAGTTTGGGAACCATCCTAAAAGTTGGGTAAGTGGATTTTTAGGTATTTTTAGTATTACATGTATTATTTGGGGCCAGATTTTGTATTCTATGAGAATATACTGGTGTTTTGTGGAATAAATTTGGGGTGTCATAGTTTCAGGAATAAGGTGTTTTGGGCCCCTATAGTCATGAGTTGAGGACCCCAGTAAATATCTGTTCAGTAGCCCAAGTAAATTATAGTTCAAGAAATTATGAATAGGCAATCTTAGGAAATATGGGTGCATTGATTTACTGGAAAATTTGTATATGTAAATGCAGGTTTTTGGGGTTGGTACACCGAGGGTGTGAGAGTTGAGGGGAGGCCAGTCTCCCAGTCATATAGGTAATGGAAGTAATGCTAGAAATTTTAGAAATTACATCAGTAGTATATATGTGTTTCGAGGTGAATTCTACAGGGTATAAATTTTTTTTTTATTAGAAAATACATATTTTATTACAAGGGTTTTTGTTTATTTAATTGTGTGGCATAAGTTAATATTGGATCAGTTCAGGATTTATACAGTTTTTCATAGTAACATGGTTTATAGTATTTTTGCATAGAAACATGTTTTACTAGATTTTACAAAATTATGAATTACAGCGTATATGTATATGCAAATATATTTTACAAACAAATATTATAGAGACAGATATATTTTGCAGACAGATATTTATCAGACAGATATTTTCAGATACTATACAGACAAATATTTTATAGTATATTAGCAAAAAATATCAATATGCAGTTTTTAGAAAATATGATTTATAGTATTCTTCAGAATGTCATGACTTCAGAACCATAACACTCAATTATTCAGTTATTCTGTCAGATATTCAGATTATACAGATCAGTTTAAAAATGTTATGGTTATTTCAAAATCATGGTAAAAACAGTAAGATTATTATAAGTATTTAGTACTAAATAGTAACAAACCCTAATGAATTATTCAGTCAGATTCAGACAGTAGAGCACGGTACCGTTGTTATTTCATATCAGAGTGCAATCACATATCTCAAATAGTGTGTGGGTTACCGTCTGTCATGCCTGGAGAGATTGTAGTCTCCCCAGAGGTCTAGGTTGAGGTGGTCAGTTTGACAAGGTAAAGACTAGTTGTTGTGTCTAGAGAGATTGCAGTGGGCCGGATTGATGATTGGTAGAGTTTCAGATTGACTTACCTAGTGGGCCAACTAGTGTTAAGTCCCGCCTACCTATCATGAGGGGTTAAATCATAACATTCAGTTCCCATGGTATTATCACAGTTGTTTATATATATACAGATTTACAGTACAGCAGCAGATTTATTATAATACTAGAATTATGTGTAACTAGAAAACTCATATATACAGTTGTATTTTAAAATATAATAAAAGTAATCTGTACAGTATACTAGACTAACAATTTTACAATTTCAGTATTATATTAGTATATTAAATGTGTAACTCAGTTGCCACACACTAGTGATAGCATATATTCTCTTACTGAGCGTTGTCTCATCCTAATGACTTAACATTTTTTAGGTGATCCAGTTAGGCGAGCAGATCAGGCTCGCAGGTAAAGAGGTCCTTACACTACCCTTTTTGAAGGGTGAGTGTTTCCTGGGTGTTGGTTGTTTAGGTGGATCCCAGGGTTTTTGATGGATGTCACTAGGAGTTTTGTAATGTATATTTTGGGACTTTCTAGATTTCTGATATTATAAATATAGTTTACAGTTTTATGTTTACCACTGCTTAGGAATATAATGTGAATAGAATTTCCTTAGTGTTCCCTTAGGACCTGAGATGTTTTTAGCAGATAATACAGAGAGATTTGCTATATATGTTTAAGTGGAAAAAAATGGCATGAAAAAGCAGGTCGTTACAGTAATCCTAGAACAATCATCTCCCATTACTCCTTTCAAGCAGATAAATTTCAATATCTTTTCAATCTTTTTCTTTTCTAGAATAGCATGATATTCTTTTAATTACCTTAACTGCTTTGCCATCCTTTTATTCTCATTTTTCTAAAATGTTCTCTTTTTAGATATCCCAACTAGAATCTTATGTATTTTGAATAAAGCATTAATAGTTGTTTGTAGGAAGGCATCATTTTCATATTTAATTCATCACATGATTAAACATAAGATTTATTACAAAGATTATCACATGAATCAGTGCATAAATCATTAACAGTATTATCATATGATTCAACAAAAGATATAACGCACTATTTGTCAAGAGAATCAGCGTATGCATCATTAACAGAGTAATTACTTGTAACCACCTATTACTTATTTAACATATATATATATATATATCATAATACCATCAGTCTGAAATAGAACTCATAATAACATCCCAAGCCCAAAAGAGCACTTCAGGAATCTCTGTAAATCATACACATCTAAGCAGTAGTACACAAAACTAGGAACTGCTATATAGAATACCAGACAACTACCATATTCTAAAATATACTTACAATACAAAAATACCAGTGATGTCACTATAATCTGGAAAACTATCCCAAAACTCTGGTATCTCAAATACCTAACCTTTCCTGGATGGGTAGCACAAGCTAATCTTTATCCGCGAGCCTAATCTGCTCACCTAGTTGGATCTCCTGAACAACAGTAAGTCACTTGGATGAGACAATGCTTAGTAAGTGGAAATATGTTATTACTAGTGTGTGGCGGCTGAGTTAAATTTTTAAAATATTGTAATAATACTATAATCTGAGAAATTGATAAACTGTACAGAATCTATATCTATCATGTATCTTTAAAATATAACTGTGTATCTGAGTTTGCTATCTAAAGGTACTGCTAATATAATAGTATAAACTACTGTTGTGTGATATATCTATACATAGGAACGTCTGCTATACCCTAGGATCTGTATATCATGATATATCCCCTCATGATAGGGTTATGCGGCCCGTAGGCTGGACTTACTCTGGTTGGCCTATCAGGCAAGTCAATCTCTATCATCTGCTAATCTGTATCGATCTATGCAGATATTAGCCCACTATAATCACTCCAGGCCATCTCAAACCTCTGTCATCGTCTAACCGGCTACCTCAACCCAGCATGCTGGGGAGACTGCAAATCTCTCCTAGCACGGTTAGACAGAATCCACATACTATCTGAGTCATGTGGTTGCACGTGTCTGAAACTAGCAATGGTACCGTGCTCTACTGTATATATATATATATATATATATATATATATATATATCTGTAATTTCCACAAGGATCTGATATTGTGTAATACTGTATACATATATAAATATATAATCATCTTACTGCTTTTAACATGATTTTAAAAACAACCATAACACTATAATTCTGAGTTGTATTATCTGGGATATCTAACTGAAATATATAAATAATATCTATCTATATCATCTATGATTTCTGTTTGTACTATCTATAATATCTGTAATCTCTGAATAATCTGCTGTAGCATCTTGATGCTATAACTGCATAATCTATCTAAGTGTTATGGTTTAGAAATCATGTTTTTCTGAGAAATACTGCAAGTCTCATTTGAAATTTGGATAGCTTCCCAAGAGGTGGGGTGAATTGGAATTTTAAAATTATTTCAGATTTAATTCTTTGTTTTATATCAACAATCACAACAAGTAAATACAAAAACAATTCAACCACAACCAATCAACAAGATAATCAAAATCTTGATCTTTGTATCAATAGCCCTATAATAAATTGTAAAGCACGCCAAATTTATGTAAGCCTTGTGTTTATTCCAAACTTACAATTCTTCTTTGTGTTTAGCTTTTAAACAAACTTTCAGATTAATAAGTTTAGGATGATCAACCAACGTAGTCCCTTTCGGTTTCTGCAATCAATGCTGATCAAGCCAAAACAAATTATCCTCCGGTCTATTTAACAACCATACACTCAGAATTAAAAATTTAAAGCATACACGTAGGTTGTAAATATTGTTGAAAAATAAAGAGTAAGAAAGAAGAGAGACACAAGATTTTACGAGGTTCGGCTTATATCCAGCCTACGTCCTCACCTTTGGCAAACCACCAAAGGATTCACTAGTTCAGTTCTGTTGATGGGTGGAACAATACCGATTACAATCACTCCTTCCGTTAGGCTAGAGTCTGCCTCTCCAAACGAAATTCCCTCATTTGGTCCAACGATTCTACAGCCTTGAATCATCTATAAACAAGAACCAAGATAGAGAAGAGTTTGTGTACAAGAAAACACTCTCACAGCAGAGTAGGTTAGTACAACATTTAGCACAATAATACCTCAATGTAATTCAAATATAAAAGAATTTGAAGCTCAATACTCAATTTCGATCACCAAGTATCTTCCAAAATTTGAAATATTTAGACTTTGAAGGCTTTACTTCGGAGTTTGAATCAATAGCAATTCAGTAGTTGAAGATGAATGAACACAAAAGAGTTTGAGAGCTTTTTAGAGAACTTTGATTGCAGGAAATTTCTTGAAATCTAAAATCTTTGAAGTTTGGGGCTATTTATAGAAGTTTAAAAGTAATTCCTTACCCCCAAAGTTTCCTTGAAGTAGTTTCCAAGCTTTTCAAAATAATAGTGTCCAAAAAATCCATTTAAAAAATCTTCCCGTCGAGAGTTTTTAAGTCAACGTTCCAGTGGCAGTCGTCTGCCACGACTCGGCAGTCGCCTGTTAAAGAAGAAACTCACAACACAGAACACTGGCAGTCGCCCGCTAGAACCAAGGCAGTCACCTGGCATGACCACCCAGGCGTCTGGCTATGTTTAGGTAGTCGCCTGGCATGCTACTACCTCTTTGAAAAATTCTTCATTTAATTTGGCAGTCGCTTGCCTCTAGAAGACAATCGCCTGGCCCTGCTGTTTAAAAAAAAAACTTTTCTTTTTAAAACCCTTCTTTTCTTTGATTTGAAAAACATACTTTAGAGTTTTTCTAAAAAACATATTTCTGAGTTTCTTTTGATTTTATGAGAGTTTGAATTCAGTTTATACTTGAAATTAACTTGAAGTACTTACGTACAAACATCTTTAAAACTTTATTCCTTTTGTTCTTCAAGTAAGTCCTTGTTCTTCCATCATCTTTGAGTTTCTGATCTTTTCTTTGAGCTTTCATCAAGTTATCTTTAATCCTCATGCTCTTCAAGATCTTTTTTAATCCATAAGCTTTATCATCCTTTTGAGCTTTGTCACTACCTTTAAGCTTTGCTTTTTTCCTGAAAAACTTTCACTTGAACCACATTAAACACATCATGATTTGTTATCATTAAAATAAGAATTGTAAGCCTTGTGAGGCCAACAATCTCCCCCTTTTTGATAATGACAAATCAAAAGCAAAAATAATAAGAGATAATACTCATGGCTCCCCCTTTCAACAAGCATGATTTATTCATAGTCATGGTCACATAAGTAATGAATTCATGTTACTTGCAAAATGATCCAAACAAGATAATCCATAAATGATCCATACATATTCATAGTTTTACAAGCCATAGAGCATATTAGCTTCATTTTTTCACTCCTTTCTCTCAAACATCTCCCCCTTTAGACATTAATCAAAAAGGAGAAGAGAATAATACAAAAAAATAGAGAAGTGCTGCAATACATAGTACTTATAGAGCTTTCAAACATAAAGAACATACTATCTGGTAAAACATTAATACATAAAAGTGATAAATAGCTCATAGATGAAACACATCAATCGGAGGCTTCCATAGACCCACTTTCATCTTCTTCTTCTTCTTGTTCATCAAATTTTCAGCAAATTCATCATCACTTGATGGAGCAGAACTGATATCCATCTGAGATTTGCCTTTAGAAGAAATAGCCAGATGTTTCTCAATCTTGTCAACACACTGAACAAGGCTGGAACAATGAGTTTCCACAGTAGAAACCTTTTCCCTTAGTGTTCCAAGTCCAGATTGCATTCCATCACTGAAGGTTATATAGTGATTAAAAAATGGAACGAACTAAGAAGGAGTTTCTGGGTCAAGTTGAACTGAAGATGCTGGTATAGAAGACTAAGGTGGTGGTGCAGATGATACGTGATGATGTCCCTTATGAATCCACCTTTGAGGAGAGTTCTTATATCCCATACGCTTAAGAATAGTATCAGAAAAGATATCGTAATGGGTTTTGCTAGTGAAGTTAAATGATGGTGTGAGAACATTAAAATGAGCAAATACGATATTTAACATCCCAGCATATGGTAGAATGACACGAGGGGCATCAACTTTCATAAGAATCCATTTGATAATTAAACTTGGAAGATCCAACTTTTTTTCCTTTAAGAATACACCACATAACAAAACAATCTAAGAATGAAATATGATTATGAGAACCAAAACGTGGTAGGATATTATATGTAATAAGTTTGTGCAAGATTAGAGCTTTGAAGAATGTAACATCAAGAAATTTTCCTAGAATGGGTTCGGTTGAAGCGATTTGATTCCTATAGAGTTGCTTAGCATGTGGAGTTACTAACCATTTCTCCACTTCATCATTGTTAATCCTTGTCGAAGAAGAAGAACCCTTGTTTCTAGTCGATTTTATCCGTGGCATGTTTGTATGGAAGAGGAAATTTGATAAACCCTAGATTATATTCGCGATTTGGTGTGGAGGGTAGGTTTGATGCTCGGTTTTAGACTAATTTAGAGGAGAAGTCTGTGTGGAAAAGAGTAGGAAAGAAGAATTTCAGAGAGAGAGAGAGAAGAAGAAGCAGGCGCCTGAAGGAAGTTAAAATGACATAAAATAGGGTTTTAAACCCTACCCGCTGCGAGGCAGTCGCCTGCTAGGATAAGGCTGGCGCCTGTCAATAAAGAAACTCGAAAGTCAGTAGCCTGACAGTCGCCTGGCACCTTGGTGGCAGTCGCCTGCCAAGCAGAAAATTTTAGTTTACTTCTCGAATATGCATCATTCCCAATTCTCTTCTAATGAATATGAATCGCTCTTTAAATAAAGGTTTTGTGAATATATCTGCTAATTGGTCATTTGTGTTTATAAATTCTAGCATTATATCTTCGTTTTGCACATGATCTCTCAAAAAGTGATGTCTTATGTCTATATGTTTTGTTCTTGAGTGAGATATCGAATTTTTTGAAATATTTATAACACTTGTGTCATCACATTTTATTGGAATAGTTTCATATTGGATTTTAAAATCTTTTAGTTGCTGTTTCATATACAATGTTTGAGTATAGTAGCTCCCTACTGCTATGTATTCTGCTTCTGCTGTGGATAATGCTACAGAGTTTTGTTTCTTTGAAGACCATGAGACTAAAGAGTGTCCTAGAAAATGACACGTTCCACTTGTGCTTTTTCTATCTATCTTGCACCCAGCAAAGTTTGCATCGGAATAGCTTATCATTTCAAATTCAGTTTCCTTTGGATACCATAAACTTAGTTCAAGTGTGCCTAGTAGATATCTAAGGATTCTTTTAACCGCCGATTGGTGTGATTCCTTAGGAGCTAATTAGAAGCTAGCACACATACATACGCTAAACATAATATCCGGTCTACTTGTTGTTAGGTAAAGTAAGCTTCCTATCATGCCTCGATAACGCTTAGTATCTACTAGTTTCCCTTTTTCATCCTTGTCAAGACTAGTTGAAGTACTCATAGGAGTTCCTATAGGTTTACTTTCTTCCATATCAAACTTCTTTAACATGTCTTTAATATATTTAGTTTGATTTATGAAGGTTCCACTTTTTGCTTGTTTGATTTGTAATCTTAGAAAGTAATTTAACTCTCCCATCATGCTCATCTCAAACTCTTTTTGCATAGACTTAGCAAATTCATTACACAAATCCTCATGAGTTGCTCCAAAATAATATCATCAACATAAATTTGTACTATAAGCATGTCTTTGTTTTTGGTTTTTATAAACAAAGTACTATCTATCTTTCCTCTTGAAAAATTGTTTTAAATGAGGAACTTGCTTAGCCTTTCATACCAAGCTCTAGGAGCTTGTTTCAATCCATATAAAGCTTTAATTAACTTAAATACATGATCTGGATTTTTTGAATTTTCAAAACCTGGAGGTTGTTTTACATATACTTCTTCATTTATATATCCATTTAAGAAAGCACTTTTTACATCCATTTGGTATAATTTGAAGTCCTTATAGGTTGCATAAGCTAAGAGCATCCTAATTGCTTCCATTCTTGCTACGGGGGCAAAGGTTTCATCGTAATCGATACCTTCTTCTTGATTATAATTTTATGCTACTAGCCTAACTTTATTTCTTACAACCACTCCATTTTCATCCTTTTTATTTCTAAACACTCATTTAGTTCCTATGATTGATTTGTCTTTGGGTTTAGGTATAAGTTCCCATACTTGGCTTCTTTCAAATTGATTTAGTTCCTCTTGCATAGCTATAATCCAAGAGTCATCTTTTAAGGCCTCTTCAACATTCTTAGGTTCATCTAGAGATAAAAAGGCATAATGGTTGCAAATATTTTTCAATGAGGCTCGAGTGGTTATTCCTTTTGAAGTTTCTCCAAGTATTTGTTCTTTTAGATGAATTTTAGCATATTTTCATTCTTTGGGTAGTTCTAGATTTTCTATTATGTTTTCACTTGAAGTCTCATTATTATTTTCTTCTTTTATTTCAAGGTCTTCTTCTTTTTGTGGAATATCTTCTTTTTCATCATTCTTAATTTTATTTTCATAATTGTTTGATTCATCAAATGTTATGTGTATTAATTCAATGATAGTAAGAGTTCTTCTATTATAAACCCTATAGGCTTTGCTATTTGTAGAGTAGCCTAAAAATATACCTTCATTAGATTTTGCATCAAACTTTCCTAAATCATCTTTAGTATTAAGGATAAAACATTTGCATCCAAATACATGAAAATAAGAGATATTAGGTTTTCTTCCTTTCCATAGTTCATATGGTATTTTGTCTATATTTGATCTTATAGATACCCTATTTACAATATAACATGCTGTATTTATAACTTCAACCCAAAAGTATTTAGGTAGGTTATTTTCGTTTAACATTGTTTTTGTCATTTCTTGTAGGGTTCTATTTTTTCTTTCTATAACTCCATTTTGTTGTGGAGTTCTAGGTGCTAAGAAATTATGGTTTATTCCATATTCATTTCCATATTCATTATAGAATTTATCAACCTCTTTGTTTTTAAACTCCCTACCTGGATCACTTCTAAAACTTATTACATTATAGCCCTTTTCATTTTGTAATTTCTTACATAAGGTGATTAACGTGTCACAAGCTTCATCTTTATTTGTTAGGAATAATACCCAAGTGAATCTTGAATAATCATCTACTATTACAAAAACATATTGTTTTCCTCCTAGGCTTAAGGTTCTAGTTGAGCCGAATAAGTCTAGGTGTAATAATTATAGGAGTCTTTAAGTAGATATATACTTTTTTCTTTTTAAAGCTTGTTTTAACTTGCTTTCCCTTTTGGCATGCGTCACACATCTTGTCTTTTATGAATTTGGTATTTGGTAATCCTTTTACAAGATTTTTCTTTGATAATTTGGATAATAAGTCCATGCTAGCATGTCCTAACTTCCTATGCCATATCCAACTTATTTCATTCATGGCTACTAAACAAGTTACGTTTTGATTCATTAGATTCTCAAGATTTATACAATACACATTATTTATCCTAAGAGCTATAAACGAGATTTTATTTTCTTTGGGATTTTGAATAACATATTTTTCTTTCTTAAAGGTTATTTCAAACCCTTTTTCACTTAATTGGCTAATGCTTAAAACATTGTGTTTTAAACCTTCTACTAATAATACATTATCAATAGTAATGGAAGGTTATTTACCTATTCTCCCGATGTCAATTGTCTTACCTTTGGCATTATCGTCGAAGGTGATATATCCTCCATCCTTTTGTTTTAGAGAGGAAAACTTGGTCTTATCGATGGTCATGTGTCTTAAACACCCGCTGTCCAAGTACCACTTGTCCGTTGATGATATTGTCCTAAAACATACCTACAATGGAGGATTCATTGTATTAGTCTTTGGAACCCAAATCCTTTTAACTTTCTTTGTTTTGTTATTAGTTCCATTATTAACTTTCCATTCTCCTTGTACTTCAACATACTTCCTTTTTAGTGGGCAATCAAACATTACGTGACCTTTAGTCTTGCATATATAGCAAGTAGTGTGTTCATGTTTGTTGTTTGAGGAAGTGCTAGCATAGTGCTTGGCTTCCTTCACGAAGTATCCCATGTATAATTTCTTATTCTTTTTGTTTGTTTTACCATTGTAACCTATTCCTTCTTTATTCCCATGTAGCCTTTACTGTCCAATCATTTTTTTCAAAATTATCTTTACCTTTTGTAAAATTATATATAATTTTTTCTTTATCTTCTACTAATTTCTTTAGTTCATTTATTTCTAGATCCTTTCTATTCAAGTTTTCTTTATGAGTTTTGCCTAATTCTTGAGTTACTTTACTTACTTCCTCCTCTAACTTCTCAATACAAGAATCTTTTCCTTTTTCAATGATTTTGAATGATTCAAGTTGCTTCAATAGTTCTTTATTTTGATCCTTCAACATTATATTTCTTTTGGAAATTTTTATGAATCTTTTATGTAAGGAAAATAATTCAACTTGTAATTCTTTGTATGAGGGCAACTATCACATGACTCGTCACAAGATTCATTGCAAGTTTCATTGCAAGATTCTATTGAAGAGTAGTAGGAATTTACCTCTTCATCATTCGTTATGAAGCATACATTTGCCATCTCTTGTCCACTTGATTCGTTTTCTGTTTTTTTGGAGTTTGAGTCATCCCAATTAGCCTTCATAGCTTCCTTCTTTTTCTTCTTGTCTTTCTTGAGCAATGGGTAGTCCGGTTTGATATGTTCTGGTTTCTTACAATGATAGCATATAGGAGGTTCACTTTTACTTTTATTTTCTTTTCTACTTGATTCTCCTTTTTTAGTTTTTCTTTTGTTGAACTTCTTAGGAAATCTTTTATTCCTTCTATAAAACTTTCCTAGTCTCTTAGTGATGAATGCTAATTCATCTTGATCTAAGTCACTTGTTTCACTTTCTTCTTCACTTGAGTTGTGGCTTGATGCTTTTAGTGCAATAGATTTCTTATGCTTTGGTTCAGGATTCCTTTCTTTTAGAGCCATTTCAAAGGTAAGGAGTGAACCTATGAGTTCATCTAAGGAGGTGATCTTAAGGTTTCTTTCTTCGGTAATTACTATAGCCTTAGGTTCCCATATGGAGAGAAGGTCTCTCAAAATTTTCCTAATCATTTCGTAGGTGGTACAAGTTTTTCCTAAAACACTTAAGGAATTAATTATGTGGGTGAATCTTGTGTACATACTTGATATGGATTCATCTGAATTCATCTTGAATGCTTCATATTCGCTTGTTAACATGTCTATCCTATTGTCCCTAACATCAATAGTTCTTTCATATGTAACTTCTAATTTGTCCCATATTTCTTAGGCGTTTTACAAGCCATGACCCTATTAAATCCGTTAGCGTCTAAAGCACAATACAAAGCATTTATCATACTTGAGTTTATTTGAAGCATCTTATAATCTGAATCGATCATAACCTTTTTCTCTTTTGGAATATGTTTTCCATCTATTATCTTGGTGGGAATAAGGTCTCCATCCATAACTACTTCCCATGGTTTCCAATCTATGTGTTGGAGGTAGATTTCCATTCTCTTTTCCCAAAAGGTGTAGTTGTGTCAACAAAAGATTGGTGGACGAGTTGAGGATTGGCCCCCTCCAAAAGGAGCTACTCCTATGTTAGCCTTTAGATCTTTTTATAGCTTCTTGTTAGGAATTTGCTATAACTAGGCTCTGATACCAATTGAAATTTGGATAGTTTCCCAAAAGGGGGGGTGAATTGGAATTTTAAAATTATTTCAGATTTAATTCTTTGTTTTATATCAACAATCACAACAAGTAAATACAAAAACAATTCAATCACAACCAATCAACAAGAAAATCAAAATCTTGATCTTTGTATCAATAGCCCTGTAATAAATTGTAAAGCACGCTGAATTTATGTAAGCCCTGTGTTTATTCCAAACTCACAATTCTTCTTTGTGTTTAACTTTTAAACAAACTTTCAGATTAATAAGTTTATGATGATCAACCAATGTAGTCTCTTTCGATTTTCGCAATCAATGTTGATCAAGTCAAAACAAATTATCCTCTAGTCTACTTAACAATCATACACTTAGAATTAACAATTTAAAGCATACACGCAGGTTGTAAATGTTGCTGAAAAATAAAGAGTAAAGAAGAAGAGAGACACAAGATTTTACGAGGTTTGACTTATACCCAGCTTACATCCTTGCCTTTGGCAAACCACCAAAGGATTCACTAGTTTAGTTTCATCGACGAGTGGAACAATACCGATTACAACCACACCTTCCGTTAGGCTAGAGCCTGCCTCTCCAAACGAAATTCCCTCGTTTGGTCCAACGATTCTACAACCTTGAATCGTCTATAAATAAGAATCAAGATAGAGAAGAGTTTGTGTACAGGAAAACACTCTCACAGCAGAGTAGGTTAGTACAACATTTAGCATAATAATACCTCAAAGTAATTCAAATATAAAAGAATTTGAAGCTCAATACTCAATTTAGATCACCAAGTATCTTCCAAAATTTGAAAGATTTAGACTTTGAAGGCTTTACTTCGGAATTTGAATCAGTATCAATTCAGTAGTTGAAGATGAATGAACACAAGAGAGTTTGAGAGCTTTTTAGAGAACTTTGATTGCTAAAAATTTCTTGGTATCTAAAATCTTTGAAGTTTGGGGCTATTTATAGAAGTTTAAAGTAATTCCTTACCCCCAAAGTTTCCTTGAAGTAGTTTCCAAGTTTTTCAAAATAATAGTGTCCAAAAAATCCATTTAAAAAATCTTCCCATCGAGAGTTTTTAAGTCAACGTTCCAGTGGCAGTCGCCTGCCACGACTTGGCAGTTGCCTGTTATAGAAGAAACTCACAACACAGAACACTGGCAGTCGCCTGCCAAAACCAAGGCAGTCGCCTGGCATGACGACCTAGGCGTTTGGCTATGTTTAGGCAGTCTCCTGGCATGCTACTACCTCTTTGAAAAATTCTTCATTTGACAGTCACTTGCCTCAAGAAGACAATTGCCCAGCCCTACTATTTAAAAAAAAAATTTCTTTTTAAAACCCTTCTTTTCTTTGATTTGAAAAACATACTTTAGGGTTTTTCTAAAAAACATATTTTTGAGTTTCTTTTGATTTTATGAGAGCTTCAATTCAGTTTATACTTGAAATTAACTTGAAGTACTTACATACAAACATCCCTAAAACTTTATTCCTTTTGTTCTTCAAGTAAGTCCTTGTTCTTCCATCATCTTTGAGTTTCTGATCTTTTCTTTAAGCTTTCATCAAGTTATCTTTAATCCTCATGCTCTTCAAGATCTCTTTTAATCCATAAGCTTTATTATCCTTTTGAGCTTTGTCACTACCTGTAAGTTTTGCTTTTTTTCCTAAAAAACTTTCACTTGAACCACATTAAACACATCATGATTTGTTATCATTAAAATAAGAATTGTAAGCCTTGTTAGGCCAACATTATTCATTTCTAATAATCTAAAACGTCTGAATATTTGTAATACTGTAAAATCTATATATACTGTACTGTAATAAACTCATGCCACACATTTGAATAAACACAATCTCGTGCTTAATTTCTGTATTCTGCTATAAAAATAATATTCATAATTCTCTAGAAAAATAATATGATCTACATGCTGGTAAATACACATTCATAATCTTCTGTATACTTATTAAAAATTGCTAGCATAGCATATTTCCCTTACCTTAAATCAGAAAAGCCCTTACTAAATTCTGGCCCTATACCCATAGGGTTCCTAACTCAACATTCCGAAAACAATATCCTCCAGAACAAAATATCAGTATTTTTCTGTATACAACATTTCTTATAACTGTAAGAAAAGCATATTCAAAATAAAACACTTTTCTCTGGATTTGGGATGAATTTCAAACCAACTTTCCCCATGATTAACTCCGGCAGACTTGCAAAGAATTTCGTCAGGAGCGTTGTGGTGGCCTCAGATCTTCAATCCGGTGAGAAATGGGGTCAAGATCGAAGAGAGAAAGGGGAGGGGTGCGTTTTAGAGAGAGAGAGAGAGGGGTTTCTGTGCTGATTTTCTGATGAAAATATCTGAATTTTTATTTTTATAGCCTCGGATTCATCGACGAGACACATCATCTCGTCGACGAGTCCTTAAGAAATTTCGTCGACAAACTTCCTTCCTCATCGACGAATTTCAGATTGCCCAAAAACCTCCCTCTGTATTTTCTCCTCGACGAGGCGTGGCTTCGTCGACGAGGCCCCCTTATACGCTCGTCGACGAACTCCCTGTGTTCATCGACGAGGCCACGTGTCATTTCTCTGGGTTATTACATTACTAGAGTCAAGAGATGATTCAACATAAAAAGTAACACAACACGCATGAGAATCATCAAATGCATTACTAATTGAGGTAAAATGGGAAGTATATACCTCTTTGTCTATTAATGCAATTAGCTCATTATTTACCACTTCTTGATCATTTAAGCCTAAACCTCCTGGAGTAGTGGACACCTTTGTTCCTCCATATCTCCTTTCTAACTCTTCCCAAATATCTCTCACACATTAGATGCCATGATCTCAACAAAAAATATTACAATCTAAAGCACAGTATAACATATCCATGGCATGTGAATTTGCATGCATTAAACTTGTATCATTTCATTGGCATACAAATTCCTTTAACAATGACTTGTCAGGCCCTCCAATCAATTGATTTTATAAATATGCTTATTTTCTGTTTCCACAAGGTGTAATCTACCCTATAAAACACTAGAGGCCTAGAACAAGATTGTCCCTCACCGAATGGGAATACACCAGTTTGAGCCATTGTGATCTTTAACACAAGCGATTAAACTTTTTGCAATGAGATTCTGATACCAATAGATATAAATGGTGTATTCCCAAAAGGGGGTGAATTGGGTATTAAAAAATTTCTTCCTAGGTTAGGTGCATTCAATTTCAAACTACAGCTAATATAACACAACCTAGGGTTTCTCTAAGAAATTACCAATCCAAATATCAATATACGGAAATACTTAAATCATGCACAACATTCACAATAAATCAAATATAAACATACATGTGTAGGAAAGATAAATAGTAAAGAGAAAGAGAAAGACACAGTATTTGTTATCGAGGTTCGGCCAATGCTGCCTACGTCCCCGCCTCAAGCCTTAGCTCAAGGATTCCACTATTTGCTCACTTAACCGGGTTGAGGGACGCCATTTACAATACTCCTTGTGAGGCGGAGTCTCCTTAGCTCACTTATCGGGTGGAGTCAAACCTCTCCTTATAGGGCGGAGTCTCCCCAGCTTAATTTACCAGGGTAAGCTAAACTGGTTCCTCCTTACAGGGCAGAGTCTCCCTAGCTCACCTAACCGAACTTGAGCCAAACCAGTACACCTTACAAGATGGTGCACTTCCTCTTCAGGCCATTCCCAGAATACAAAGATAATAAATCTTGCGTACAAATATGAGTGCTTCTACAAAAAGCAGACGTGTACAATACGAAACACTAATATACACTCTCAAATGATATGAAATAAAAGCTCAACAGAGTTTGGTTGTTATTCTCAATAATATTTTTGTAATCTTTGAAAATGATGTGTATGATAAAATACTTCAAAGATTGAAACCCAATAAATATTTCTCCAAAAATATTTTTCAATAAAAAATTAGGAGAACCTAGGGTTCTGCTTTC